>NC_083565.1:29762447-30071895 GCF_019925205.1 Metopolophium dirhodum | reverse complement strand
TTCAATACATTTTATTTTAAATTCTACAAGTAGTTATATGTAGTTATGACTTGTTCGTACAACTGACATAATATTTGTGGTTGTTTTTTGTTTTTAGATAATAATATTTATTATTTAAGCTATTTTTAGCTATTTTTATATTTCTTTTTCTAATGTATAGGAAAATGTACCTATTATTATACGCACGGACATGCGGGCGTCGTCTCCGTCGCGTTGATATCGGTGACGGTGGCGACTGGCGACGGCCCGTGGCTGGTCTGCCACATATTATTATCTTATAATAATTTATTATACTTGTATATTATATAATATACATATTATCAAATATCACATAATACGATTATATGAATATGAAATAAATATATGATTACTGATTAATATTAAGTAAATTATTTTTAATTAATTGTTGAATGTGTTAAAATAAAAATTTACAAAAAATCCTTGCCATTTTTTTTTTCTTGTAATTTCCTTACATTAAGTCATTAAGAACACTATTTTATAAAATTTAAAAAAAGGCCTATTGGGGGGGGATCTGACCCCCACATCCCCCCCCCCTTGTATACGCCCCTGTCAGTGCCGGTTTTCATTTTTGTAAATACGAAACGTTAGGCAACCTACACATTATACATATATTACTTGTATTGCATTATAAATAACTTCTATATTTTAAAATATTTATATTATAGTAATTAGGCGGATAGACCAGTGTTTCTCAATCTGGGGGTCGCCAACTTATTATTTAGGGTCGCAATCGAATGATTTAAAATTTAAATCAATGCGAAAATTAAAAGCTCAAATAATAAAATAATAAAATCAATAAAATATTATTATATTACATACCTATTACGAGTATAGATTATTTATATTAAAATGGAAAACACACTATTATCATTTTTAAAGCGACATTACTCTATGACGTCTATTAAAGAATCTATAATAAACGTCGAATATAGATTATCAAGTATCAACCTAAGATAAGGCTACCGCGGCGGCCGCAGTGCACACTGCACATATTATATTATTATATATTTATGTCACAGTTCATCGTTAACATCGCCGTGTCGTGCGCCGTTGTAAAATATAGGTTAATAAGTTGCATTTTTATATTGTTTTTCACATTTTTATACACTTTATCTTTATTTGACTTTATGTATTATTATAAAATATTTCTAATATGAGTAAACAGTCGCAAATGACGAACTTTTTCAAACAACCGCACAATACATCGACTTCTGATAATCAAAACTCAAATATTACAAAAAAACATAATTTGGATACTACTCAAAATGTTGATGAACCATCACTCAAAAAGGTAAAAATATTAAAATATAAAGATAGTTACATTGAATATGGCTTTACATACTTAAACGAGAATGGAAAGGATTTTCCTCAATGTGTTATTTGTGGTATGACATTAGCAAATGCATCACTAAAACCAATTAAGCTCATTAGGCACATGGAAACTAGTCATGCTCAGTATAAAAATAATACAAGGGACTTTTTTTTAAGAAAATTCGAAGAATTAAAAAAAAATAAAAAAATGATAAATACTTATACGGTCGAAGACAAAATCTACCTAAAATGTTCTTATTTGGCAGCCTTACACATAACTAAATCAAAAAAACCATACTCAATTGGGGAAAAATTGTTAAAACCGTGTATGATTGATATTTGTACAGAATTATTTAGTATTGAGCACGTGACAAAGATTAAAAAAATACCTATGTCTAATGATACGATAAGTAGAAGAATAAATACTATGTCTAATGATATTGAAAATCAGCTTAGTGAAAAAATCAAAAAATCAATTTTTTACGCAATACAGCTCGACGAATCTACTGATATAAATAATGAAGCTATATTATTGATGTATGTGAGGTATGTAGATACTGATCTGAACGATATACAAGAAGAGTTTTTCTGTTGCTTAAATTTAAAAACATACTGTACTTCTGAAGAAATTTTCAAAACCATTTCATCTCATTTCCAAAAAATTAATTTACAATTTTCTAACTGTTTCGGTATTTGTACTGATGGAGCTGCAGCTATGACCGGAAAATTTAATGGTCTTGTCACACGCGTTCAACAAATTACTCATAAAAATATTATATCAACACACTGTTTCATCCATCGTGAGCAATTAGCCGCTAAAGATATGAACGAAAACCTATTTGACGTTCTAAATATATGCATAAAAATAGTAAATTTTATTCGAGCTAGTGCCGTAAACACTCGAATTTTTAAAGTGATGTGTGAAGAAATGGGTTCAGGTTTTAAAAATTTGCTATTACACATTCATGTTCGATGGTTGTCGCGAGGAAAAGTTTTGACTAGATTATTTGAACTGAAAACGGAAGTAGAAATATTTTTGAGAGACAAAAAATCACCACTTAGTGATTATTTCGAAAATAATGTGTGGTTAGCCAAACTTGCATATCTTTCCGATATATTTTCAATTCTTAATGAATTAAATTTAAGTATGCAAGGTTCACATACTAATCTTTTTATATCGTACAACAAAATTGACGCATTCCTAAAAAAAATAAGACTATGGACAAATCGAATAAAAAACTACACATTTGATATGTTTCCAAATTTTTTTAACATGACTCAGGAAAAGATATTAACAAAAAATGAAATAAATGAAATGTGTATTATCATAAAAGAACACTTAGGTAGATTAAGAGAAAAAATGTCCAAATATTTCGACCCCACAAAAGACATTCGTAAAAATTGTAATTGGGTAATAAATCCATTCGTACAATCTGATCAAAATATACTATCATTAACAAATAAAGAAAAGTTGATTGAATTGAGTGCAGATGTGGGCTTACACGAGATTTTCAGAAGCAACAAAAATATAGGTCAATTTTGGATAAAGGTTCAAAATGAATATCCCTAGTTTGGCTGAAGAAGCATTAAAATTACTTATTCCATTTTCTACTACATATTTGTGTGAAAATGGTTTTTCCACATTAACAACAATAAAAAATAAAACTAGAAACCGTCTGGAAATTTCATCGGCTATGAGAATTAGCTTGACGAAGTCAATTAAACCAAGAATTGACGAAATAATATCACATTAACAGCAACAACCAAGCCATTAAAAATCTTAATATAAAAATATATTTATATAATAAAATGAAATATTTAATGTACGTTTTTTTTAATTTTAAATAAATATAATATTATAATATGTATCTTTTATATTTCTAGTGTACAATATTTGTAGTAACTATAGACTCTAGATTATTTATAATGATAATCTAAGCGATTATGTAAAAATATATATGTAGGGGTCGCTAAAAAATTTAAATTTAATAAAGGGGTCGCCACAGTAAAAAGGTTGAGAAACACTGGGATAGACCGTATAGTCACTCAGAATCGTTTTCCTCGTATTTTTCTCATGGTATTACATAAGTTCAGGGCAGTGGCGTAATTGTAAATGTTTCATGGGAGGAGGGGAGATCGAAATTAATTTGTATGGCAAACTTGTGGGGGGCTTTGCCCGTGATACATCATCAGATTTCTCTGTTTTCCTTAAATAATAAACAAGAAAATGTGTAGGTAAAATTATTATTATTATTATTATAAATTATTAAATTCTATTTTTTTTAATAAACTCATTCAATTTTTATATAATAATTAATATGACATAATAGTTTATTGAATAAACTGCAGTGACTGCAGTTAAATTTTGAATACATTTTTTAACTGGTGTTTATTTAATTTTGTATAATTTTAGCGAGATTTGTAATGCTAATTATAAATTATAATAAGTGTATAAAATACGTCGTATATATTTTGTACGATTTTGAAACAGTTAATTCCGGGCCTAATAAGTAATAATGTTTAGTATTTTGAATAATTTAAAATTGTAATACTTACGTCAGGTCCAGGCTTCTTTTTAAAAAAAATGTATTAGAGTATTACTAGTTGCTGGTAATTTTCTTTTTTTTTACTCCATTTGGACGCATGTAAAATCCCGGAAAACAATTGAACAGACTGTACGATTCCGGAATGTAAATATTCTGACCGTAATATCACGGACTGTAAAAATCCGGAAAGTTGTAAACCGTACATACAAATAATACTTACCTACCTATAATTATTTTATACAATTATATAATTGTTAGTATTGTTATATTATATCCACTGACTCTAACTCATACCGGCTTTTTTCTACTTTTTTACCGGTCTGAATAATCGAGATGCAACAATATATTACTTTTTTATGAATTCTAAGATTTTTTACTGTTTTATAGACATTGCAGTTGGTGTTACATTCAACGATTCTATTATATTATCTGATTATGAAGATTACAATTATTTTGATACATCAAGTAGTGATGATGAAACTGATGATTTAATTGCACAGCAGCCTCTAAACGTCATTAATAATCAATTATCGAATTGGGCCGTCGGTCATAATATTAGTAATGTGGCAGTAAATGATTTATTAAGTATATTAACAAAACACCACTGTTTCAAAACCCTACCGAAAGATTCTAGGACTCTTTTAAAAACAAATGTGTCATCAAAAAGAGTCGACGTGAAAAACGTCAACCCGGGGTTTTATTATCATTTTGGCATTGCGAATTGTATAAAAAAATGGTACCCAATAATTGAGAGGCATATTAATGATGAATGTTTAAAACTAGTATTTGGTATTGACGGATTACCTTTAAGTAGGAGTTCTGGTAGTTCTTTCTGGCCTATATTGTGTTATGTAAGACCATATAAAGAAACGGTTTTCCCCATCGGTATTTATTGGGGCAATAAAAAACCAGAGGACAGTAATGAATTTTTAGTCGATTTTTATGGAGAAAGGTCATATTTAATTATAAATGGAATAATCTTTGAAACAATAGATAAAAGACGTGTTCTCAAACAAGTAGTTTTAGATACTATCGTATGCGACGCGCCGCCCAAATCGTATATATTAAAGATTAAAGGTCATTCAGGGTTTTTTTTCCTGTACCAGGTGTGAAACACAAGGTATTTATAAATGTAATAGACTTTGTTTCCCTGCTTTTGACGAAGAAAAGCGTACCCACGAATCTTTTATTAGTAAAATGCAGGAAAAACATCATTTAGCCAACACCGAAATGTCAATTTTGATAAATTTACCAAATATTAATATAATTAATGTGTTTTGTCTGGATTATATGCATCTCTGTTGCTTAGGCGTTACCAAAAAACTTTTAAAATTATGGCTGTTCCCAAAGTCTAAGGGCCCAAAAAATGTTCGAATAACTTCAAAAAAATTGAACGAAATAAATTCAAACATTCTAAATATAAGATCTTGTATTACCTCTGATTTCCCAAGGAAACCTAGGAGTTTAGACGAGGTGTCTAATTTCAAGGCAACCGAGTTTCGGCAATTTGTTTTATATGTTGGGCCTATTGTGTTGAAAAACAATATTAACGATAAATGTTATTTTAATTTTCTTTGCTTACATGTTTGCATGATAATTTTATTATCTCCAAATTTAACTAAAATGCTTAATTTTTGTGATGCACTTATAAAATACTTTATAAATGAATTTTCTTTAATTTATGGCTCGGAACATGCATCACACAATATACGGGCACTCCAACATCTTATCGATGATTACAATAATTTTGGTCCCTTGGACAACGCAAGTGCTTTCCCTTTTGAGAACCATATGAGAACACTTAAAAAAACAATGAGAAAATCAGCTCAGCCGCTACAGCAAGCTGCAAAAAGGTATGAGGAAAAATTTAAATTCCAAAAATGTACCAATACAGTTAGCTCGGCCGACACTATATTAAAAAAAACAACATACAAATGGACCCTTATTGCAAGATTTACTCAACCCACAATATAAAATTTTAATTTTAAAAACTTTTCAAATAAATATTACCTCTTCAGATAATTATATTTCTACTAAACAAAAGAAAATTGTAAAAATTAAAAATATTTGTTATGATAAATCTGGAGGGATAGTAATTGTAGGTAAATCGTTTTCTAGTAAAAAGCCTTATCATAACAATCCCATTGATAGCACAAAAATTGGTATTTATGTAGTTGATGATCTTTCCACGGAATATGAATATTGGAGTATACACGATATTGAATGCAAATATATGATTTTAAAAATCCAAGATCAAAAAATAGGTTTTCCAATAATACACACTTCGTCAAATAAACTTCTATAAATATATACGCCTACTATGATCCCTGCGCCTTTATAAATAATTATATTTTATTTAAATAAGTATTTATTATTGTTTTTATTCAAACTATATATACATTATAATATATATTTGTATTCTGTACGACTACAGTACCTATATAATTTTTTACCATTCGACCACTGTAATTGTAATTATTATAAATATATTATATTATTATAATACTTAATTATTTTTATTTCTAATTAGGTATTATATATTGTCTTTTAATTTTAATTTTACTTTTAATTTTCACTATTTTAAGTGTAGGAGCTCGTGTGGATGTCAGGAATCGAAGTAGTTAGTTAGGCAGCACAAAACACGAGACTCAATTAATATGAATAATAACTCGACACTTTAATAATTATTAATTATACTTTGAAAAATAATAACAAGTAACAACTTTAGAAAGACAAGTCAGTGCCCGTGAGCGTGTGCAGTCCGGACACACTCCGACAGACACACGCACGGCAACACACACCAAAAGACTAATACTAATACTGCTAATACTAGACGTCGCTTCGGCGGCACGAGTAGGTGGACAGTGTTGTCACTTATCACTACAGCTCGGCCAAACCTGACGTTTGGATCGTCCTCGATCCGTATAATACAATACAAAAATAAAAAAAATTACAATATAATAGATCAAGTATAATATTATGTATAAAATGAAAATTGAAAATAAAATATGAACAATAAAAATTAAATAATGATAGTAATAAGTGAACACTTTCTGAAGCACCGGGTAGGTGATAATACTTAAAAATACAAAATACATTTTTACATACATATTACATTTTTTTTTTTTTTTTATAATACTTAATTACTTACAAAATCAATCAGATAAAATTAATACTGTTTAACCCAATGTTTAATGTCTCTCGCAGCGACAACTGTATTCAGAGGTATTTGGGTTACCTGGTGCCCTTCAATATCAGAAACAATATATCGGTCATGAGGGAGGACTTTATCTATTTTATATGGACTTTTGAATTTAGGCAGTAATTTTTTGCAAACATTTGGTGTAGTATCAACATTTTTAATCATGATATATTCGCCAACAGAATACTGCGTGGCCGGTCGTTTAGTCGAATCATAGTAAGCTTTATTATTTAGTTGTCCTACACGTATGTTTTCCTGAGCATTCTGCCTAATTGTATCAAAATTACGTTGATCATTTTCAGATTCATTAAGCGCTTGTAAGTATAATCTAACATAATCTGTTGGCTCTCCTATTTGATCAATACCAAATAACAATTTACTAGGTGTATTCTGTATCGATCTATTAAACGTATTATTTACAGCGAACTGTATTTGATACAAATACTCATTCCAGTTTTGACTATGCTCGTGCATAAGTTTCGATAACATCGCCGTTAAACCCCTGTTGTATCTTTCCACCTGTCCGTTTGCCGACAGCGTACCTACTGCTGTTTTAATATGTTTAATTTCATAACGTTCGCAAAACTCTTTAAACACATCCGAACGAAAACATGATCCACGGTCCGATATTATTTTTATAGGTTTACTATAATGTAAAAAGTATTGTGTTAATCGTAAACATAATTCTTTAGCGGCAACTGTGCGGACTGGATACAAATTCAAAAATTTACTAAACGCGTCAACCACAACCAAAATGTGTCTGAAACGCGCAAAAGTTTGATTTAACGGACCATAATGGTCAACATGAATTGTCTGAAATGGTTTGTCTCCCTTGTCAATTAAATTTAACAACCCTTCGTCCTTACCGTTTTTAGGCGAAAATATGATACACTTGAGACAATTGCTTATGTATGTCTTAACGTGATCACTCATTTTCGGAAACCAGTAAATTTGTTTGATTAATTCAAGTGTTTTAATTGTTCCTACATGGCACATGTCGTCATGACACGAACGTATTACTTGGTCACGCATGCTAGACGATACGTAAAATAGTAACCTATCGTTATTTTTTCGATATACCAACCCATGACGTAACTCAAACAGCGGGTGTTCTGATTGTTCCAGATCTCCGGAAATAGATCTAATTTCGGGGTCGGTTTGTTGTTTAATAGCCAGGGCTTGATTAAACGTACAACCTTCTATTACTAAAATATGGTTACAGCGACTTAACGCGTCAACGTGCTGCATCTGAGACCCGGATCTATGCTCTATCTCGTATAAAAAATTTTGTAAAAACATGGCCCACCCAGCGATTCGAGGGCTTATGTCTTTTTTTTGTAGTGTTAGTACAACGCTATTACAATCTGTTATTATTTTAAATTGTATAGGTACCTTGTAAATATACGCGGAACCGTTTAATATAATTTATAATGGCTAACATTTATAGTTCATAACTATGGTATCGTGATTCGGATTCAGTAGTCCTATGACTATAATAAAAAATCGGGTGGAATTGATTATCGGGTTGCTTTTGTAATAAAATGGAGCCATATCCGTGGCTACTAGCATCACAGTGGAGCTCTGTTATTGCATTGGGATTATATATAGCTAACAATGGTTGTTCCCCGAGTTTCAATTTAATGGAATCGAACGACCTCATTTGTTCCTCTCCGAACTCGTACGGAATATTTTTTTTTAGTAAATTATAAAGTGGTTTGGCAATAATTGCAAAGTTCGGGATGAAACGTCGAAAATATGATGATAAACCAATGAAACTCTGTAGTTCTTTATTATTTTGTGGTACAGGATAGTTTTCAATAATCGAGACGTTTTTTGGATTTGGTTTAATACCGTATTGGTTTACACAGTACCCAAGGTACCCAAGAGACGAGTGTCTCGGGAACGGCGTCCGACGAACGCATTAGCGGGGCCGGCGACGGCGGGCGTGGAGTGGTGGACCTCGCCCGACGAAGACGGCCCCACGCTGTCTCAGCGTACAACAGATAGCAAATAAGGCGGCTGATGCGGGCTAAGTCGGAGGTGCGGCCGAGGAATTGGCCGTACTCCGATTACAATAGCACCGGCGACCGGCCGCCGATAAGCGAACTCGGAGGCGGTCCGCTACATCCATCCGATAGAATCCGCAAGCTCGCCGAACGACTGTAGGCCGAGCACGGGAAGACTGTTACCCCGAGGAGAAAATATCGCGTGGTTGGCGTTGATTGCCCGAGCTAGCGTTGAGCGCAATTGATCCCCCGAGGATCCGCGAACTTTGTTCGTTGTCAAACCACTATTTGCCGTCATAAGACTGAGACCGTAAGGAATCCCGCCGTAATCCACATTTGCGGCGGGCGGGCAGAAGGCATCTTAGCATCGAGCGGAGGAAGCGGCGCGGCGCCGGCGGGCCTGACCGTCAGCGAAACCTTACCGGCTAAAGAAACTGATGGGACGGTGGAGCGGGCTGCCGGGGCCGACGGCGCACCCGCGGAACCCTGAACGATGCGCATATCGTGCGCTACCCGGAACTCCGTGGGCGGCGGAGTGCGGGCTGGGTCTCGGGGCGCGGACCGGTGTCCGGCTCGGGGCACCGGGGACTCCCGCCGCGATAGCACCAACGGCGCGAGCCGTTGCGAAAAACCGATACAGCTATCGCGGAGGGACGGGCCCCGGGGTTGGCCGAGTCCGGGCCCCGTGTCGCGCGTCGGGGGCTGCCGGCTCGGCCGCACGCGGACGACGGAGGCGCACGAGAAGATCCATCGGAGGACCTACTCGACCGCAAGCACGGGGAGCGCCGTCACAGGCTCACCTCAGTGGGCCGGCGGCGCTCCTACGGCGGACCGGTCGGGGAGACCCGAAGATGCGCTGGGTGCCGTCCACGCCCGCGCCAAGACGGACCACGTTTATAACTTGCCGGTCAATCTGGCGCGGTCCGGGGCCGGTGACACAGGATCTTAACGGAGCAAGCCTACAGGCTCCAAGTCCCAGGGACTATAACTGTGGTATTTCCCGGGGCAGGCCGCACAGGGGCATGTGCCCGACAAACGTGTCGGGGTTGCCCATGACCTCCGGGAAGTCCCACACCGCTCTCACCTTCTAAAGCGGCGTGACCCAGCTAGACTTAGAAGCGAATACTAGGTTAGCGAAAGGTCTCGGAGTAAGAACGGAAAGCGGGTGGGCGTCCGCAAAAGGCCGTACCCTTAGGCGCCCACGTGATTAGCTCGTCCTCGGTGGTACGGAACCGTGGACGTGCGAAAGAGGGCCGCGGCATCGAGACCGCGTCCGACGAGCCCCGCGTGGTAGCGGGGCTGGGTGGAGACGCGGGACTGAACAAGTCCCCCGTCTTCCCTCGGGTGATCCCCCGTTCCAATCTCTCGACGCCAGCGGAGGGCGCATCTCCGAACCGACTCGCCCGGTGATATGGCGAGAACTAGGCGCCCTGGTCGCACGCCGTTTAATGCAGACTACTAATCTTATGAAACACGATGGTACAGAATAAAGACACCCCGTCGGGCCGCGGCCCGGTAGATGGGAATTCGGATTGCGGGGTCCCACCACCAACGTGTATAAGACTTAGTTCTTTAGAGGTGGAGCCGAGCAGCCCGTCGACAGATAACCTCCTCCCCGGTCGGAACGCTGGTGTCACCCCGGTCGATGCCACCGTGCCGACCCCACCGCCACGCAAAAAGAATATCAGGTGGAGGAGAGGGCGGAAAAGGCCAGCACGAGTCAGACCTCAAAAAGAAAGGGTCGACCCTGGCATAGGTCACTTGGTCCTCGAACGCGATAATATAACAGACAGCCCCGAGGATCGGCCAGCTCGAACTGAGAATGGTGAAACGCAAGGAACGGCAATGTCAGTTGACTGCATAATCAACACGGACATTAGCAGGCTTGCGGCCCTAAGGGAAGACGAGACGCTAATTAAAGTAGCTCAGATAAACGCAGCTAGATCGAAGATCGTAATGCATGAAATCGAGCAATTATTGGTAAGCAAGACCATAGATATCTGTTTGATACAAGAGCCCGCAACCGATGGTAAGGGGGTCTACCTGCTAGACAGGCGCCCCTTCAAGGTGATAGCTAGCGGCAGCGAGCCTAAGTCCGCGGTCGTTATAGTGAACCAAGCCATAAGCTTCTTGGGCCAAAGACAGTTAAGTACCTCGCATAATGCCGTGGCCACAATCGCAAGGGACGGTATCCAGCTCACGCTGATATCTTCCTATTTCCAGTTCTCGGAGCCCACCCAGAGGTGCGTCGACGCTCTGAACTCTGTTATGGACGGACTGGACGGCGGTGTACTTGTGGGGGCCGACGTGAACGCGAGGTCCACGGTATGGCACGACGACAGGCCGGACAAGCGAGGTGACATAGTGGTAGACTTTATTAGCCAAAGGAACCTAAGAGTTCATAACAGTATGTGCGCGTTACACATTGATGTCCACCAAGAGGATTTTCATGAAATTCCTGGATGATCTGCAGTTTGCTATCTGCCGTTAACTCATCGCGGGTGTATATCTGAATATACACAGGAGAGTCACGGAAGATATACCTTAATATATTTCGTACGACTTCCCACTTCAGTCCATCTAGGTCGCAACCTAGACGTGGACAAGCGAGCTGTGTAACTTTATACTTGACACAGATTGACTTGAGGTTCTGCAGACTTTGAAAGAGAATTTCATAACTTGTTCTTTGCCAGAAAAATTCTTTTGTGATTATATAAGACACCTGATGATTGTTCACATTGATTGTTGCAATCTCTGTTATTTGGCATTGTTGTCGACGGAGTTCATTAACTTTTCCAAATCGGTTTCGGAATTCGAATGCAATTCCTTTTCTCGATTTAAAATCTGCCGATACACAATGAGCTAATGAGATTCCAACATCTACGGAAAACAGATCTCCTGTTCGCTCGGCAATGTTCTTCGTAGGACCCAGCTTAGTTTCATCTGCTTTCAGAAATGTTTGATAACCAACATCACCTTCGCGCTTCGATTCTAAGTCTAGGTGTTCGTTATCTACTAATTGTAAAGAGGTTCCTTCAGTTTCTGGAGGTTCTGACTGGTTATGATGTCCCAATGAGGTTTGAGCTCTCGTAGTTACTATTTGAATACGACTCAGTGCGTCTGCATTGGTATTATTCACTCCTGGTTTGTAATGAATAGTATACTGGTACTCTTCAAGCTTCAAACGCCATCGAGTTAAACGTGATCCCGGGTCTGTAATATTGAATAACCAAACCAATGCACGATGGTCCGTTATTACGTTAAAATGCTGTCCAAAAAGGTACGGCCTAAATACTTTTATTCCCCATACAATACTAGTTAGTTCTTTTTCCGTAGTGTTGTAGTTGATTTCAGCCTTGTTTAGTGTCTTTGATGCGAAGGCTATTGGTAAATCCTTTCCAATAGGTCCTTGAGACAGAATACAGCCTATGGCGTAGTTGCTTGCATCACACGTTAAATTAAATGGCTTCTGGAAATCTGGGTATTGTAGAATCGGAGCTTGAGTGAGGAGGTTCTTCAATGTTTCAAATGATTCTTGACATAAATCACTCCATCTATAAGGAACGTCCTTTTTTAACAATGAGGTCAGTGGCTTAGCGATCTGCCCGTAGTTTCTGATGAATCTTCTGTAGTAACCTGATAGTCCTAGAAAAGACTTGACCTCTTTCACATTTCTCGGAATTGGAAATTGTTTCACACAACTTATTTTCTGAGGATCTGGCTTGACTCCTTCGTCAGTGATTTGATGTCCGAGATAGTTAACTTCTTTTCGGAGAAATTCGCACTTCAGTGGTTGAAGTTTGAGATTATATTGGCGGGGTCTCTGAAAAATCTTGGTGATTTTCTGTGAATGATCATTTAGATCTTTTGCATAGATGATGATATCATCTATATATACGAATGCAGACATGGTATTTAACCTGGCCATTGACGTCGGGTTTCTTCGGGACTACTAAGAGTGGAGCGTTCCAAGGTGATTCACTAGCTGTAATCACACCTTCCCGTTCGAGGGCCTCCATCTGGTCCGTAATTTCCTGTCTATGCCTTTGTGGTAACCGGTAGGGCTTCACGTGAATTGGTGAAACCGCTTCTGAGATTTTGATCCTGTGCGTCACCGCTGTAATTGCTGATACTCGATCTCCTTCTAAAAAGAATATGTCTGAGTAGTCTTGACAGATGGCCACTAATGATTCCTTTTCTTCAGAATTCAGATGATCGGTTCTAAGTGCTCCTTCCAGTTGTTTCAGTCGACTACTGCTTGCATGAGGTTCTTCCTGTCGATCCGTGACTTGTACCGAATGGATCAAAGCTTCCCTGAACTGCTCGTGGACCAGTTCCTTTAAATTTGGCATCTTCAGCCTAATCGCTTCTTCAGTAGGGTTGATGAATGTGGCTAACACCCTTTTGTTTTTTACTTTGGTTACGGCGTTGCTGCAAGTGACTGATTTCGTGATTTCTTGACATTCGATCATGATGATTTCGTCTTCTGCGCGATTCCCTGCTTCTATTCCTACAAGGGTTTCAGTGCGGGGTTGTAGCACTATTTCAGCCCCATCAGGAATGATAACTTCATTAGTCTGATAATTCAGAATGATTTTGTTTTCCACCATAAATGGACGTCCAAGGATACCATCATTGGGGATCGGGAATGCAGAATGGATTACTTGGAACATTGCAACTATATTTTTATCCTCGATATATAGTTCAAGTTGTGTTTGTCCCAGTGTGTGTACTATCTGATCATTAATGCCCTTCAGGTGATATATAACGTTTTCATACACGATTGTCTGATCCGCGAGAGAAGATATTTTTATTAGATTAAGCTCACTCCCAGAGTCTAGAAGTAGCTTTGATTTTTTTGCTGATGGTCTGTTCGATATAGCAGGTTAGATGATCTTGATCTAATTCTGCTTTGAAGTAGAGGATTTGGCGTTGCCGGTGTTTTTTAACTCGCTCACCGGGCGCCCACCGTTTGCGGCCGGTTGCTGCTGGTTTTCCTGCTGGTTGCCTTCCTTTTTGGAGTTTATATAATTCCTTTTACGACAATCTTTCAACAGGTGTCCTGGCTTTTTACAATAGTTGCATCAATGCTTCTAATTTGTGCCGTTGTGGAAGAAGGTCTTGAGTTTGTCGTTGTCAATTTGCTTCTGCAATCCTTTGCCATATGACCAACTTTACTACAGTGGAAACATGTGGGTTTCTTCGTGGGTTGATTTGGCGCTCCATATAGCTTCTTTGTCGCTTCTTGTGAGTTTCTGACCCGTTTTTCTTTCCTTGCTGCTTGTATGGCCTTGTCTAAAGTTAACGGAGAAGTCGAGCCTGTACATGGTCATGTGCACATGCTAACGCAAACTCGCATTTTTCCAAGAATATCTCCAATTCCTCCTGCTTGTCTCCACTGAACGAGCCTGGCATGAGTTTTAGAGCGGCCTCCAGTCCTATTGTCTCTCCTCTTGATCCGAATGAATATCGTACACCGGATGGATCTAGATTTTCTTCGATTACTTGAGGATTTGTTATCGTTTGAGTGTCTGCATTTGATGGTCCTTCAGAATTTACCATGCCGCTTTGCTGGTTATTACTGGTACCACCCTGTGTTTGAGCTGTTTCCTGAGTACCTGGATTCATGGTTTGGTCACTAGAGTTAAAAGGAGGGGAGGTTATATTCTGATCTAAAAGATTTTCATCAATGGATTGGTCTAGGATATTAAGGTTGAGTCGATATTCTGTTTCCCCCAAAACGGTATCTACTTCCCCCAAAGTTACTGAGACGTTATATATTAACTCTGAATTATGGTCTATTAATACGCCAGTTCTGATGAAGATGTTATCAGTACTGATATCCCAATAGAACGTTCGGATTTCGGATTTTCTGGATTTGAGAATCGTATTGGTAAACTTACAGGAGGGGTAGGACTTGGCGGTACAATTGGATTACTCGATTCGTTATCTGAATTTGGGGTTGACCTATCCGAATCGTTTTCCGATTTTCCACTCATTAACTACTTAGTTACTTGACTGATACTTAATAAATTGCTAAATTGACATGCATAAGTGTGTGTATTTACATGCAATTATACAACACTGCTAAGGTTAACTACGATAACCTAACGGACGCGGCAGCGTTGATGCTCGTATTACGTGTTCGCGTTCGCGTGCGTGCGTGCGCTACTAACCATTCGTTCGGGCGGCGCTACTGCGTGTCTCTCCTTGTCTTGTATACTAGAGTTCCTGTACACCTCGATGTTTTGGATTTTCTTCTTCAGATTTTCTTCTTTAGATTTTCTCATTCAGATTTTCTTCTTCACTTAATTATATTGAAAGCATAGATTTATTTTAACTCGAAATCATACGACATTTACTAACTTATTGTTTAACGAACTGGAATCTACGGATCCCACCGCTGCCACCAAAAATGTTATGGACGTCTCCAAAACCGAGTTTGTCCGCTAATATGAAATACGTGGTGTATGAGTTATCACTAATACTTTATTAATATAATCAGTTGTACAGAATACTTAGATTTAAATAATTAGACTTAGAAGATTAACAGAGGTTCTGCTCGATGGTCTGGCAGTACTACACTAACTCTTATACAGACAGCGAGACACGGTAGGGGCTCGCTCGGGCTCAAAACTGTCCACACAGCTAATTCCCTTAGCCCGTGTGACTCTGCCTGTTCATATATTAATATGCTTACACACTATTCTATATTATACTATTACTATATATCATACTGTGTATAGCATACAGACAGGGGTTCACAACAATATTTAGTTCATTAAAGAAGGATGATTCGTATGGCACCAGGTTACCAATGCTTAAAAAATTCGGCTAGAAAAAAATTGAAGGAAAGTGATGGCACCCGCCAGCAAATTCATTTTAGAATACGAAAAAAAATTTATATAAAATATATATTGTGGGAATACATATTACGAAGTTCAAACTAAAATGTCCCGAAACTTAAACAGAAAAAACTATTCAAAATATTTAGTTCAATAAAGAATTATTCAAAGGGTACCAGATTGTCAATGTTTAAAAATTTGGCTAGAATTAGAATCATAAAAAAAAATTAAAGGGAGGTGTTGGCGCCCGCAGGGAAATAGATTTAAAAAAACAAAAATGAAATTTGGAAAAAAATTTACAGTAGAAACACACATAACGAAGTCCAAACTAAAATGTCCCGAAACTTAAACAGAAGAAACTATCAAAATATTTAGTTCATTAAAGAATGATTATTCATGGGGCTCCAAGTTATCAATTTTCAAGTCAATACAAAATATTCAACTAGTTACAGTACTAAAAAAAAAAAAATTGAAGGGAGGTGTGGCGCCCGCAGGCAAAAAGATTTTAAAAAACAAAAAAAAATTTGGAAAAAAATTTAGAAAAAACTATTCAAAATATTTAGTTCATTAAAGAATGATTATTCATGGAGCTCCAAGTTATCAATTTTCAAGTCAATACAAAATATTCAACTAGAGTTACAGTACTAAAAAAAAAAAATTGAAGGGAGGTGTTGAAGCCCGCAGGCAAATAGATTTTAGAAAACAAAAAAAAATTTGGAAAAAAATTTACAGTAGAAACACACATTACAAAGTACAAAATAAAATGCCCAGAATCTTAAACAAAAAAAACTATTCAAAATATTTAGTTCATTAAAGAATTCTTCAAAGGGTACCAAATTGACAATGTACAAGTCAATACAAAATATTCAACTAGTTATAAAAAAAAAAAAAAAAAAAAATTGAAGGGATGTATTGGCGCCCGCAGGCAAATAGATTTAAAAAAACAAAAAAAAATTTGGAAAAAAATTTAGAAAAAACTATTCAAAATATTTAATTCATTAAAGAATGATTATTCATGGGGCTCCAAGTTATCAATTTTCAAGTCAATACAAAATATTCAACTAGTTACAGTACTAAAAAAAAAAAATTGAAGGGAGGTGTTGGCGCCCGCAGGCAAATAGATTTTAGAAAACAAAAAAAAAATTTGGAAAAAATTTGACAGTATGAATACACATTACAAAGTCCAAACTAAAATGTCCCGAAACTTAAACAGAAGAAACTATCAAAATATTTAGTTCATTAAAGAATGATTATTCATGGGGCTCCAAGTTATCAATTTTCAAGTCAATACAAAATATTCAACTAGTTACAGTACTAAAAAAAAAAAATTGAAGGGAGGTGTGGCGCCCGCAGGCAAAAAGATTTTAAAAAACAAAAAAAAATTTGGAAAAAAATTTAGAAAAAACTATTCAAAATATTTAGTTCATTAAAGAATGATTATTCATGGAGCTCCAAGTTATCAATTTTCAAGTCAATACAAAATATTCAACTAGAGTTACAGTACTAAAAAAAAAAAATTGAAGGGAGGTGTTGAAGCCCGCAGGCAAATAGATTTAAGAAAACAAAAAAAAATTTGGAAAAAAATTTACAGTAGAAACACACATTACAAAGTACAAAATAAAATGCCCAGAATCTTAAACAAAAAAAACTATTCAAAATATTTAGTTCATTAAAGAATTCTTCAAAGGGTACCAAATTGACAATGTACAAGTCAATACAAAATATTCAACTAGTTATAAAAAAAAAAAAAAAAAAAATTGAAGGGATGTATTGGCGCCCGCAGGCAAATAGATTTAAAAAAACAAAAAAAAATTTGGAAAAAAATTTAGAAAAAACTATTCAAAATATTTAATTCATTAAAGAATGATTATTCATGGGGCTCCAAGTTATCAATTTTCAAGTCAATACAAAATATTCAACTAGAGTAACAGTACTAAAAAAAAAAAATATGAAGGGAGGTGTTGGCGCTCGCAGGCAAATAGATTTTAAAAAACAAAAAAAAATTAGGAAAAAAATTTAGAAAAAACTATTCAAAATATTTAGTTCATTAAAGAATGATTATTCATGGGGCACCAAATTATAAATTTTCAAGTCAATACAAAATATTCAACTAGTTAAAGTACTAAAAAAAAAAAATTGAAGGGAGGTGTTGGCGCCCGAAGGCAAATAGATTTTAAAAAACAAAAAAAAATTTGGAAAAAATATTAGAATAAACTATTCAAAATATTTAGTTCATTAAAGAATGATTAATCATGGGGCACCAAATTATCAATTTTCAAGTCAATACAAAATATTCAACTAGTTACAGTACTAAAAAAAAAAATTAAATTGAGGTGTTGGCGCCCGCAGGCAAAAAGATTTTAAAAAACAAAAAAAAAATTTGGAAAAAAATTAAGAAAAAACTATTCAAAATATATAGTTCATTAAAGAATTATTCAACGGGTACCAGATTGTCAATGTTTAAAAAAATTTGGCTAGAGTTAAAATTTTAAAAAAAAATTGAAGGAAGGGTTGGTGCCCACCGTCAAATGCATTTTAGAATACAAAAAAAAAATTTTGAAAAAAAATTTACAGTTGAAACACACATTACGAAGTTCAAACTAAAATACCCCAAACCTTGAACACAAAAAACTATCAAAATATTTAGTTCATTAAAGAATGATTATTCATGGGGCTCCAAGTTATCAATTTTCAAGTCAATACAAAATATTCAACTAGTTACAGTACTAAAAAAAAAAAATTGAAGGGAGGTGTTGGCGCCCGCAGGCAAATAGATTTAAAAAAACAAAAAAAAATTTGGAAAAAATTTGGAAAAAATTTGACAGTATGAATACACATTACAAAGTTCAAACTAAAATGTCCCGAAACTTAAACAGAAGAAACTATCAAAATATTTAGTTCATTAAAGAATGATTATTCATGGGGCTCCAAGTTATCAATTTTCAAGTCAATACAAAATATTCAACTAGTTAAAGTACTAAAAAAAAAAAATTGAAGGGAGGTGTTGGCGCCCGCAGGCAAATAGATTTTAGAAAACAAAAAAAAAATTTGGAAAAAATTTGACAGTATGAATACACATTACAAAGTTCAAACTAAAATGTCCCGAAACTTAAACAGAAGAAACTATCAAAATATTTAGTACATTACAGTATGATTATTCATGGGGCTCCAAGTTATCAATTTTCAAGTCAATACAAAATATTCAACTAGTTAAAGTACTAAAAAAAAAAAATTGAAGGGAGGTGTTGGCGCCCGCAGGCAAATAGATTTTAAAAAACCAAAAAAAAATTTGGAAAAAAATTTACAGTAGAAACACACATTACAAAGTACAAAATAAAATGCCCAGAATCTTAAACAAAAAAAACTATTCAAAATATTTAGTTCATTAAAGAATTCTTCAAAGGGTACCAAATTGACAATGTACAAGTCAATACAAAATATTCAACTAGTTACAGTACTAAAAAAAAAAAATTGAAGGGAGGTGTGGCGCCCGCAGGCAAAAAGATTTTAAAAAACAAAAAAAAATTTGGAAAAAAATTTAGAAAAAACTATTCAAAATATTTAGTTCATTAAAGAATGATTATTCATGGAGCTCCAAGTTATCAATTTTCAAGTCAATACAAAATATTCAACTAGAGTTACAGTACTAAAAAAAAAAAATTGAAGGGAGGTGTTGAAGCCCGCAGGCAAATAGATTTAAGAAAACAAAAAAAAATTTGGAAAAAAATTTACAGTAGAAACACACATTACAAAGTACAAAATAAAATGCCCAGAATCTTAAACAAAAAAAACTATTCAAAATATTTAGTTCATTAAAGAATTCTTCAAAGGGTACCAAATTGACAATGTACAAGTCAATACAAAATATTCAACTAGTTATAAAAAAAAAAAAAAAAAAAATTGAAGGGATGTATTGGCGCCCGCAGGCAAATAGATTTAAAAAAACAAAAAAAAATTTGGAAAAAAATTTAGAAAAAACTATTCAAAATATTTAATTCATTAAAGAATGATTATTCATGGGGCTCCAAGTTATCAATTTTCAAGTCAATACAAAATATTCAACTAGAGTAACAGTACTAAAAAAAAAAAAATATGAAGGGAGGTGTTGGCGCTCGCAGGCAAATAGATTTTAAAAAACAAAAAAAAATTAGGAAAAAAATTTAGAAAAAACTATTCAAAATATTTAGTTCATTAAAGAATGATTATTCATGGGGCACCAAATTATAAATTTTCAAGTCAATACAAAATATTCAACTAGTTAAAGTACTAAAAAAAAAAAATTGAAGGGAGGTGTTGGCGCCCGCAGGCAAATAGATTTTAAAAAACAAAAAAAAATTTGGAAAAAATATTAGAATAAACTATTCAAAATATTTAGTTCATTAAAGAATGATTAATCATGGGGCACCAAATTATCAATTTTCAAGTCAATACAAAATATTCAACTAGTTACAGTACTAAAAAAAAAAA
Organism: Metopolophium dirhodum; assembly: GCF_019925205.1. Lineage (NCBI taxonomy): Eukaryota > Metazoa > Arthropoda > Insecta > Hemiptera > Aphididae > Metopolophium > Metopolophium dirhodum. The sequence continues at coordinate 30,051,497 of NC_083565.1, read as the reverse complement.
TTAAATTGAGGTGTTGGCGCCCGCAGGCAAAAAGATTTTAAAAAACAAAAAAAAAATTTGGAAAAAAATTAAGAAAAAACTATTCAAAATATATAGTTCATTAAAGAATTATTCAACGGGTACCAGATTGTCAATGTTTAAAAAAATTTGGCTAGAGTTAAAATTTTAAAAAAAAATTGAAGGAAGGGTTGGTGCCCACCGTCAAATGCATTTTAGAATACAAAAAAAAAATTTTGAAAAAAAATTTACAGTTGAAACACACATTACGAAGTTCAAACTAAAATACCCCAAACCTTGAACACAAAAAACTATCAAAATATTTAGTTCATTAAAGAATGATTATTCATGGGGCTCCAAGTTATCAATTTTCAAGTCAATACAAAATATTCAACTAGTTACAGTACTAAAAAAAAAAAATTGAAGGGAGGTGTTGGCGCCCGCAGGCAAATAGATTTAAAAAAACAAAAAAAAATTTGGAAAAAATTTGGAAAAAATTTGACAGTATGAATACACATTACAAAGTTCAAACTAAAATGTCCCGAAACTTAAACAGAAGAAACTATCAAAATATTTAGTTCATTAAAGAATGATTATTCATGGGGCTCCAAGTTATCAATTTTCAAGTCAATACAAAATATTCAACTAGTTAAAGTACTAAAAAAAAAAAATTGAAGGGAGGTGTTGGCGCCCGCAGGCAAATAGATTTTAGAAAACAAAAAAAAAATTTGGAAAAAATTTGACAGTATGAATACACATTACAAAGTTCAAACTAAAATGTCCCGAAACTTAAACAGAAGAAACTATCAAAATATTTAGTACATTACAGTATGATTATTCATGGGGCTCCAAGTTATCAATTTTCAAGTCAATACAAAATATTCAACTAGTTAAAGTACTAAAAAAAAAAAATTGAAGGGAGGTGTTGGCGCCCGCAGGCAAATAGATTTTAAAAAACAAAAAAAAATTTGGAAAAAAATTTACAGTAGAAACACACATTACAAAGTACAAAATAAAATGCCCAGAATCTTAAACAAAAAAAACTATTCAAAATATTTAGTTCATTAAAGAATTCTTCAAAGGGTACCAAATTGACAATGTACAAGTCAATACAAAATATTCAACTAGTTATAAAAAAAAAAAAAAAAAAAAATTGAAGGGATGTATTGGCGCCCGCAGGCAAATAGATTTAAAAAAACAAAAAAAAATTTGGAAAAAAATTTAGAAAAAACTATTCAAAATATTTAATTCATTAAAGAATGATTATTCATGGGGCTCCAAGTTATCAATTTTCAAGTCAATACAAAATATTCAACTAGTTACAGTACTAAAAAAAAAAAATTGAAGGGAGGTGTTGGCGCCCGCAGGCAAATAGATTTTAGAAAACAAAAAAAAAATTTGGAAAAAATTTGACAGTATGAATACACATTACAAAGTTCAAACTAAAATGTCCCGAAACTTAAACAGAAGAAACTATCAAAATATTTAGTTCATTAAAGAATGATTATTCATGGGGCTCCAAGTTATCAATTTTCAAGTCAATACAAAATATTCAACTAGTTGAAGTACTAAAAAAAAAAAATTGAAGGGAGGTGTTGGCGCTCGCAGGCAAATAGATTTTAAAAAACAAAAAAAAATTAGGAAAAAAATTTAGAAAAAACTATTCAAAATATTTAGTTCATTAAAGAATGATTATTCATGGGGCACCAAATTATAAATTTTCAAGTCAATACAAAATATTCAACTAGTTAAAGTACTAAAAAAAAAAAATTGAAGGGAGGTGTTGGCGCCCGCAGGCAAATAGATTTTAAAAAACAAAAAAAAATTTGGAAAAAATATTAGAATAAACTATTCAAAATATTTAGTTCATTAAAGAATGATTAATCATGGGGCACCAAATTATCAATTTTCAAGTCAATACAAAATATTCAACTAGTTACAGTACTAAAAAAAAAAATTAAATTGAGGTGTTGGCGCCCGCAGGCAAAAAAATTTTAAAAAACAAAAAAAAAATTTGGAAAAAAATTAAGAAAAAACTATTCAAAATATATAGTTCATTAAAGAATTATTCAACGGGTACCAGATTGTCAATGTTTAAAAAAATTTGGCTAGAGTTAAAATTTTAAAAAAAAATTGAAGGAAGGGTTGGTGCCCACCGTCAAATGCATTTTAGAATACAAAAAAAAAATTTACAGTAGAAACACACATTACGATGTTCAAACTAAAATACCCTAAATCTTAAACAGAAAAAACTATCAAAATATTTAGTTCATTAAAGAATGATTATTCATGGGGCTCCAAGTTATCAATTTTCAAGTCAATACAAAATATTCAACTAGTTACAGTACTAAAAAAAAAAAATTGAAGGGAGGTGTTGGCGCCCGCAGGCAAATAGATTTAAAAAAACAAAAAAAAATTTGGAAAAAATTTGGAAAAAATTTGACAGTATGAATACACATTACAAAGTTCAAACTAAAATGTCCCGAAACTTAAACAGAAGAAACTATCAAAATATTTAGTTCATTAAAGAATGATTATTCATGGGGCTCCAAGTTATCAATTTTCAAGTCAATACAAAATATTCAACTAGTTAAAGTACTAAAAAAAAAAAATTGAAGGGAGGTGTTGGCGCCCGCAGGCAAATAGATTTTAGAAAACAAAAAAAAAATTTGGAAAAAATTTGACAGTATGAATACACATTACAAAGTTCAAACTAAAATGTCCCGAAACTTAAACAGAAGAAACTATCAAAATATTTAGTACATTACAGTATGATTATTCATGGGGCTCCAAGTTATCAATTTTCAAGTCAATACAAAATATTCAACTAGTTAAAGTACTAAAAAAAAAAAATTGAAGGGAGGTGTTGGCGCCCGCAGGCAAATAGATTTTAAAAAACAAAAAAAAAATTGGAAAAAAATTTAGATAAAACTATTCAAAATATTTAGTTCATTAAAGAATGATTATTCATGGGGCTCCAAGTTATCAATTTTCAAGTCAATACAAAATATTCAACTAGTTACAGTACTAAAAAAAAAAAATTGAAGGGAGGTGTTGGCGCCCGCAGGCAAATAGATTTTAGAAAACAAAAAAAAAATTTGGAAAAAATTTGACAGTATGAATACACATTACAAAGTTCAAACTAAAATGTCCCAAAACTTAAACAGAAGAAACTATCAAAATATTTAGTACATTAAAGTATGATTATTCATGGGGCTCCAAGTTATCAATTTTCAAGTCAATACAAAATATTCAACTAGAGTAACAATACTAAAAAAAAAAAATATGAAGGGAGGTGTTGGCGCTCGCAGGCAAATAGATTTTAAAAAACAAAAAAAAATTAGGAAAAAAATTTAGAAAAAACTATTCAAAATATTTAGTTCATTAAAGAATGATTATTCATGGGGCACCAAATTATAAATTTTCAAGTCAATACAAAATATTCAACTAGTTAAAGTACTAAAAAAAAAAAATTGAAGGGAGGTGTTGGCGCCCGCAGGCAAATAGATTTTAAAAAACAAAAAAAAATTTGGAAAAAATATTAGAATAAACTATTCAAAATATTTAGTTCATTAAAGAATGATTAATCATGGGGCACCAAATTATCAATTTTCAAGTCAATACAAAATATTCAACTAGTTACAGTACTAAAAAAAAAAATTAAATTGAGGTGTTGGCGCCCGCAGGCAAAAAGATTTTAAAAAACAAAAAAAAAATTTGGAAAAAAATTAAGAAAAAACTATTCAAAATATATAGTTCATTAAAGAATTATTCAACGGGTACCAGATTGTCAATGTTTAAAAAAATTTGGCTAGAGTTAAAATTTTAAAAAAAAATTGAAGGAAGGGTTGGTGCCCACCGTCAAATGCATTTTAGAATACAAAAAAAAAATTTTGAAAAAAAATTTACAGTTGAAACACACATTACGAAGTTCAAACTAAAATACCCCAAACCTTGAACACAAAAAACTATCAAAATATTTAGTTCATTAAAGAATGATTATTCATGGGGCTCCAAGTTATCAATTTTCAAGTCAATACAAAATATTCAACTAGTTACAGTACTAAAAAAAAAAAATTGAAGGGAGGTGTTGGCGCCCGCAGGCAAATAGATTTAAAAAAACAAAAAAAAATTTGGAAAAAATTTGGAAAAAATTTGACAGTATGAATACACATTACAAAGTTCAAACTAAAATGTCCCGAAACTTAAACAGAAGAAACTATCAAAATATTTAGTTCATTAAAGAATGATTATTCATGGGGCTCCAAGTTATCAATTTTCAAGTCAATACAAAATATTCAACTAGTTAAAGTACTAAAAAAAAAAAATTGAAGGGAGGTGTTGGCGCCCGCAGGCAAATAGATTTTAGAAAACAAAAAAAAAATTTGGAAAAAATTTGACAGTATGAATACACATTACAAAGTTCAAACTAAAATGTCCCGAAACTTAAACAGAAGAAACTATCAAAATATTTAGTTCATTAAAGAATGATTATTCATGGGGCTCCAAGTTATCAATTTTCAAGTCAATACAAAATATTCAACTAGTTAAAGTACTAAAAAAAAAAAATTGAAGGGAGGTGTTGGCGCCCGCAGGCAAATAGATTTTAGAAAACAAAAAAAAAATTTGGAAAAAATTTGACAGTATGAATACACATTACAAAGTTCAAACTAAAATGTCCCGAAACTTAAACAGAAGAAACTATCAAAATATTTAGTACATTACAGTATGATTATTCATGGGGCTCCAAGTTATCAATTTTCAAGTCAATACAAAATATTCAACTAGTTAAAGTACTAAAAAAAAAAAATTGAAGGGAGGTGTTGGCGCCCGCAGGCAAATAGATTTTAAAAAACAAAAAAAAAATTGGAAAAAAATTTAGATAAAACTATTCAAAATATTTAGTTCATTAAAGAATGATTATTCATGGGGCTCCAAGTTATCAATTTTCAAGTCAATACAAAATATTCAACTAGTTACAGTACTAAAAAAAAAAAATTGAAGGGAGGTGTTGGCGCCCGCAGGCAAATAGATTTTAGAAAACAAAAAAAAAATTTGGAAAAAATTTGACAGTATGAATACACATTACAAAGTTCAAACTAAAATGTCCCAAAACTTAAACAGAAGAAACTATCAAAATATTTAGTACATTAAAGTATGATTATTCATGGGGCTCCAAGTTATCAATTTTCAAGTCAATACAAAATATTCAACTAGAGTAACAATACTAAAAAAAAAAAATATGAAGGGAGGTGTTGGCGCTCGCAGGCAAATAGATTTTAAAAAACAAAAAAAAATTAGGAAAAAAATTTAGAAAAAACTATTCAAAATATTTAGTTCATTAAAGAATGATTATTCATGGGGCACCAAATTATAAATTTTCAAGTCAATACAAAATATTCAACTAGTTAAAGTACTAAAAAAAAAAAATTGAAGGGAGGTGTTGGCGCCCGCAGGCAAATAGATTTTAAAAAACAAAAAAAAATTTGGAAAAAATATTAGAATAAACTATTCAAAATATTTAGTTCATTAAAGAATGATTAATCATGGGGCACCAAATTATCAATTTTCAAGTCAATACAAAATATTCAACTAGTTACAGTACTAAAAAAAAAAATTAAATTGAGGTGTTGGCGCCCGCAGGCAAAAAGATTTTAAAAAACAAAAAAAAAATTTGGAAAAAAATTAAGAAAAAACTATTCAAAATATATAGTTCATTAAAGAATTATTCAACGGGTACCAGATTGTCAATGTTTAAAAAAATTTGGCTAGAGTTAAAATTTTAAAAAAAAATTGAAGGAAGGGTTGGTGCCCACCGTCAAATGCATTTTAGAATACAAAAAAAAAATTTTGAAAAAAAATTTACAGTTGAAACACACATTACGAAGTTCAAACTAAAATACCCCAAACCTTGAACACAAAAAACTATCAAAATATTTAGTTCATTAAAGAATGATTATTCATGGGGCTCCAAGTTATCAATTTTCAAGTCAATACAAAATATTCAACTAGTTACAGTACTAAAAAAAAAAAATTGAAGGGAGGTGTTGGCGCCCGCAGGCAAATAGATTTAAAAAAACAAAAAAAAATTTGGAAAAAATTTGGAAAAAATTTGACAGTATGAATACACATTACAAAGTTCAAACTAAAATGTCCCGAAACTTAAACAGAAGAAACTATCAAAATATTTAGTTCATTAAAGAATGATTATTCATGGGGCTCCAAGTTATCAATTTTCAAGTCAATACAAAATATTCAACTAGTTAAAGTACTAAAAAAAAAAAATTGAAGGGAGGTGTTGGCGCCCGCAGGCAAATAGATTTTAGAAAACAAAAAAAAAATTTGGAAAAAATTTGACAGTATGAATACACATTACAAAGTTCAAACTAAAATGTCCCGAAACTTAAACAGAAGAAACTATCAAAATATTTAGTACATTACAGTATGATTATTCATGGGGCTCCAAGTTATCAATTTTCAAGTCAATACAAAATATTCAACTAGTTAAAGTACTAAAAAAAAAAAATTGAAGGGAGGTGTTGGCGCCCGCAGGCAAATAGATTTTAAAAAACAAAAAAAAAATTGGAAAAAAATTTAGATAAAACTATTCAAAATATTTAGTTCATTAAAGAATGATTATTCATGGGGCTCCAAGTTATCAATTTTCAAGTCAATACAAAATATTCAACTAGTTAAAGTACTAAAAAAAAAAAATTGAAGGGAGGTGTTGGCGCCCACAGGCAAATAGATTTTAAAAAACAAAAAAAAATTTGGAAAAAATATTAGAAAAAACTATTCAAAATATTTAGTTCATTAAAGAATGATTAATCATGGGGCACCAAATTATCAATTTTCAAGTCAATACAAAATATTCAACTAGAGTTACAGTACTAAAAAAAAAAATTAAATTGAGGTGTTGGCGCCCGCAGGCAAAAAGATTTTAAAAAACAAAAAAAAAATTTGGAAAAAAATTAAGAAAAAACTATTCAAAATATATAGTTCATTAAAGAATTATTCAACGGGTACCAGATTGTCAATGTTTAAAAAAATTTGGCTAGAGTTAAAATTTTAAAAAAAAATTGAAGGAAGGGTTGGTGCCCACCGTCAAATGCATTTTAGAATACAAAAAAAAAATTTTGAAAAAAAATTTACAGTTGAAACACACATTACGAAGTTCAAACTAAAATACCCCAAACCTTGAACACAAAAAACTATCAAAATATTTAGTTCATTAAAGAATGATTATTCATGGGGCTCCAAGTTATCAATTTTCAAGTCAATACAAAATATTCAACTAGTTACAGTACTAAAAAAAAAAAATTGAAGGGAGGTGTTAGCGCCCGCAGGCAAATAGATTTAAAAAAACAAAAAAAAATTTGGAAAAAATTTGGAAAAAATTTGACAGTATGAATACACATTACAAAGTTCAAACTAAAATGTCCCGAAACTTAAACAGAAGAAACTATCAAAATATTTAGTTCATTAAAGAATGATTATTCATGGGGCTCCAAGTTATCAATTTTCAAGTCAATACAAAATATTCAACTAGTTAAAGTACTAAAAAAAAAAAATTGAAGGGAGGTGTTGGCGCCCGCAGGCAAATAGATTTTAGAAAACAAAAAAAAAATTTGGAAAAAATTTGACAGTATGAATACACATTACAAAGTTCAAACTAAAATGTCCCGAAACTTAAACAGAAGAAACTATCAAAATATTTAGTACATTACAGTATGATTATTCATGGGGCTCCAAGTTATCAATTTTCAAGTCAATACAAAATATTCAACTAGTTAAAGTACTAAAAAAAAAAAATTGAAGGGAGGTGTTGGCGCCCGCAGGCAAATAGATTTTAAAAAACAAAAAAAAATTTGGAAAAAAATTTAGAAAAAACTATTCAAAATATTTAGTTCATTAAAGAATGATTATTCATGGGGCACCAAATTATCAATTTTCAAGTCAATACAAAATATTCAACTAGTGACAGTACTAAAAAAAAAAAAATTGAAGGGATGTATTAGCGCCCGCAGGCAAATAGATTTAAAAAAACAAAAAAAAATTTGGAAAAAAATTTAGAAAAAACTATTCAAAATATTTAGTTCATTAAAGAATGATTAATCATGGGGCACCAAATTATCAATTTTCAAGTCAATACAAAATATTCAACTAGAGTTACAGTACTAAAAAAAAAAAATTAAATTGAGGTGTTGGCGCCCGCAGGCAAAAAGATTTTAAAAAACAAAAAAAAAAATTTGGAAAAAAAATAAGAAAAAACTATTCAAAATATATAGTTCATTAAAGAATTATTCAACGGGTACCAGATTGTCAATGTTTAAAAAAATTTGGCTAGAGTTAAAATTTTAAAAAAAAATTGAAGGAAGGGTTGGTGCCCACCGTCAAATGCATTTTAGAATACAAAAAAAAAATTTTGAAAAAAAATTTACAGTTGAAACACACATTACGAAGTTCAAACTAAAATACCCCAAACCTTGAACACAAAAAACTATCAAAATATTTAGTTCATTAAAGAATGATTATTCATGGGGCTCCAAGTTATCAATTTTCAAGTCAATACAAAATATTCAACTAGTTACAGTACTAAAAAAAAAAAATTGAAGGGAGGTGTTAGCGCCCGCAGGCAAATAGATTTAAAAAAACAAAAAAAAATTTGGAAAAAATTTGGAAAAAATTTGACAGTATGAATACACATTACAAAGTTCAAACTAAAATGTCCCGAAACTTAAACAGAAGAAACTATCAAAATATTTAGTTCATTAAAGAATGATTATTCATGGGGCTCCAAGTTATCAATTTTCAAGTCAATACAAAATATTCAACTAGTTAAAGTACTAAAAAAAAAAAATTGAAGGGAGGTGTTGGCGCCCGCAGGCAAATAGATTTTAGAAAACAAAAAAAAAATTTGGAAAAAATTTGACAGTATGAATACACATTACAAAGTTCAAACTAAAATGTCCCGAAACTTAAACAGAAGAAACTATCAAAATATTTAGTACATTACAGTATGATTATTCATGGGGCTCCAAGTTATCAATTTTCAAGTCAATACAAAATATTCAACTACTTAAAGTACTAAAAAAAAAAAATTGAAGGGAGGTGTTGGCGCCCGCAGGCAAATAGATTTTAAAAAACAAAAAAAAAATTGGAAAAAAATTTAGATAAAACTATTCAAAATATTTAGTTCATTAAAGAATGATTATTCATGGGGCTCCAAGTTATCAATTTTCAAGTCAATACAAAATATTCAACTAGTTAAAGTACTAAAAAAAAAAAATTGAAGGGAGGTGTTGGCGCCCGCAGGCAAATAGATTTTAGAAAACAAAAAAAAAATTTGGAAAAAATTTGACAGTATGAATACACATTACAAAGTTCAAACTAAAATGTCCCGAAACTTAAACAGAAGAAACTATCAAAATATTTAGTACATTACAGTATGATTATTCATGGGGCTCCAAGTTATCAATTTTCAAGTCAATACAAAATATTCAACTAGTTAAAGTACTAAAAAAAAAAAATTGAAGGGAGGTGTTGGCGCCCGCAGGCAAATAGATTTTAAAAAACAAAAAAAAAATTGGAAAAAAATTTAGATAAAACTATTCAAAATATTTAGTTCATTAAAGAATGATTATTCATGGGGCTCCAAGTTATCAATTTTCAAGTCAATACAAAATATTCAACTAGTTAAAGTACTAAAAAAAAAAAATTGAAGGGAGGTGTTGGCGCCCGCAGGCAAATAGATTTTAAAAAACAAAAAAAAATTTGGAAAAAATATTAGAAAAAACTATTCAAAATATTTAGTTCATTAAAGAATGATTAATCATGGGGCACCAAATTATCAATTTTCAAGTCAATACAAAATATTCAACTAGAGTTACAGTACTAAAAAAAAAAATTAAATTGAGGTGTTGGCGCCCGCAGGCAAAAAGATTTTAAAAAACAAAAAAAAAATTTGGAAAAAAATTAAGAAAAAACTATTCAAAATATATAGTTCATTAAAGAATTATTCAATAGGTACCAGATTGTCAATGTTTAAAAAAATTTGGCTAGAGTTAAAATTTTAAAAAAAAATTGAAGGAAGGGTTGGTGCCCACCGTCAAATGCATTTTAGAATACAAAAAAAAAATTTTGAAAAAAAATTTACAGTTGAAACACACATTACGAAGTTCAAACTAAAATACCCCAAACCTTGAACACAAAAAACTATCAAAATATTTAGTTCATTAAAGAATGATTATTCATGGGGCTCCAAGTTATCAATTTTCAAGTCAATACAAAATATTCAACTAGTTACAGTACTAAAAAAAAAAAATTGAAGGGAGGTGTTAGCGCCCGCAGGCAAATAGATTTAAAAAAACAAAAAAAAATTTGGAAAAAATTTGGAAAAAATTTGACAGTATGAATACACATTACAAAGTTCAAACTAAAATGTCCCGAAACTTAAACAGAAGAAACTATCAAAATATTTAGTTCATTAAAGAATGATTATTCATGGGGCTCCAAGTTATCAATTTTCAAGTCAATACAAAATATTCAACTAGTTAAAGTACTAAAAAAAAAAAAATTGAAGGGAGGTGTTGGCGCCCGCAGGCAAATAGATTTTAGAAAACAAAAAAAAAATTTGGAAAAAATTTGACAGTATGAATACACATTACAAAGTTCAAACTAAAATGTCCCGAAACTTAAACAGAAGAAACTATCAAAATATTTAGTACATTACAGTATGATTATTCATGGGGCTCCAAGTTATCAATTTTCAAGTCAATACAAAATATTCAACTAGTTAAAGTACTAAAAAAAAAAAATTGAAGGGAGGTGTTGGCGCCCGCAGGCAAATAGATTTTAAAAAACAAAAAAAAAATTGGAAAAAAATTTAGATAAAACTATTCAAAATATTTAGTTCATTAAAGAATGATTATTCATGGGGCTCCAAGTTATCAATTTTCAAGTCAATACAAAATATTCAACTAGTTAAAGTACTAAAAAAAAAAAATTGAAGGGAGGTGTTGGCGCCCGCAGGCAAATAGATTTTAAAAAACAAAAAAAAATTTGGAAAAAATATTAGAAAAAACTATTCAAAATATTTAGTTCATTAAAGAATGATTAATCATGGGGCACCAAATTATCAATTTTCAAGTCAATACAAAATATTCAACTAGAGTTACAGTACTAAAAAAAAAAATTAAATTGAGGTGTTGGCGCCCGCAGGCAAAAAGATTTTAAAAAACAAAAAAAAAATTTGGAAAAAAATTAAGAAAAAACTATTCAAAATATATAGTTCATTAAAGAATTATTCAACGGGTACCAGATTGTCAATGTTTAAAAAAATTTGGCTAGAGTTAAAATTTTAAAAAAAAATTGAAGGAAGGGTTGGTGCCCACCGTCAAATGCATTTTAGAATACAAAAAAAAAATTTTGAAAAAAAATTTACAGTTGAAACACACATTACGAAGTTCAAACTAAAATACCCCAAACCTTGAACACAAAAAACTATCAAAATATTTAGTTCATTAAAGAATTATTATTCATGGGGCTCCAAGTTATCAATTTTCAAGTCAATACAAAATATTCAACTAGTTACAGTACTAAAAAAAAAAAATTGAAGGGAGGTGTTAGCGCCCGCAGGCAAATAGATTTAAAAAAACAAAAAAAAATTTGGAAAAAATTTGGAAAAAATTTGACAGTATGAATACACATTACAAAGTTCAAACTAAAATGTCCCGAAACTTAAACAGAAGAAACTATCAAAATATTTAGTTCATTAAAGAATGATTATTCATGGGGCTCCAAGTTATCAATTTTCAAGTCAATACAAAATATTCAACTAGTTGAAGTACTAAAAAAAAAAAATTGAAGGGAGGTGTTGGCGCCCGCAGGCAAATAGATTTTAGAAAACAAAAAAAAAATTTGGAAAAAATTTGACAGTATGAATACACATTACAAAGTTCAAACTAAAATGTCCCGAAACTTAAACAGAAGAAACTATCAAAATATTTAGTACATTACAGTATGATTATTCATGGGGCTCCAAGTTATCAATTTTCAAGTCAATACAAAATATTCAACTAGTTAAAGTACTAAAAAAAAAAAATTGAAGGGAGGTGTTGGCGCCCGCAGGCAAATAGATTTTAAAAAACAAAAAAAAAATTGGAAAAAAATTTAGATAAAACTATTCAAAATATTTAGTTCATTAAAGAATGATTATTCATGGGGCTCCAAGTTATCAATTTTCAAGTCAATACAAAATATTCAACTAGTTAAAGTACTAAAAAAAAAAAATTGAAGGGAGGTGTTGGCGCCCGCAGGCAAATAGATTTTAAAAAACAAAAAAAAATTTGGAAAAAATATTAGAAAAAACTATTCAAAATATTTAGTTCATTAAAGAATGATTAATCATGGGGCACCAAATTATCAATTTTCAAGTCAATACAAAATATTCAACTAGAGTTACAGTACTAAAAAAAAAAATTAAATTGAGGTGTTGGCGCCCGCAGGCAAAAAGATTTTAAAAAACAAAAAAAAAATTTGGAAAAAAATTAAGAAAAAACTATTCAAAATATATAGTTCATTAAAGAATTATTCAACGGGTACCAGATTGTCAATGTTTAAAAAAATTTGGCTAGAGTTAAAATTTAAAAAAAAAAATTGAAGGAAGGGTTGGTGCCCACCGTCAAATGCATTTTAGAATACAAAAAAAAAATTTTGAAAAAAAATTTACAGTTGAAACACACATTACGAAGTTCAAACTAAAATACCCCAACCCTTGAACACAAAAAACTATCAAAATATTTAGTTCATTAAAGAATTATTATTCATGGGGCTCCAAGTTATCAATTTTCAAGTCAATACAAAATATTCAACTAGTTACAGTACTAAAAAAAAAAAATTGAAGGGAGGTGTTAGCGCCCGCAGGCAAATAGATTTAAAAAAACAAAAAAAAATTTGGAAAAAATTTGGAAAAAATTTGACAGTATGAATACACATTACAAAGTTCAAACTAAAATGTCCCGAAACTTAAACAGAAGAAACTATCAAAATATTTAGTTCATTAAAGAATGATTATTCATGGGGCTCCAAGTTATCAATTTTCAAGTCAATACAAAATATTCAACTAGTTGAAGTACTAAAAAAAAAAAATTGAAGGGAGGTGTTGGCGCCCGCAGGCAAATAGATTTTAGAAAACAAAAAAAAAATTTGGAAAAAATTTGACAGTATGAATACACATTACAAAGTTCAAACTAAAATGTCCCGAAACTTAAACAGAAGAAACTATCAAAATATTTAGTACATTACAGTATGATTATTCATGGGGCTCCAAGTTATCAATTTTCAAGTCAATACAAAATATTCAACTAGTTAAAGTACTAAAAAAAAAAAATTGAAGGGAGGTGTTGGCGCCCGCAGGCAAATAGATTTTAAAAAACAAAAAAAAAATTGGAAAAAAATTTAGATAAAACTATTCAAAATATTTAGTTCATTAAAGAATGATTATTCATGGGGCTCCAAGTTATCAATTTTCAAGTCAATACAAAATATTCAACTAGTTAAAGTACTAAAAAAAAAAAATTGAAGGGAGGTGTTGGCGCCCGCAGGCAAATAGATTTTAAAAAACAAAAAAAAATTTGGAAAAAATATTAGAAAAAACTATTTAAAATATTTAGTTTTTTAAAGAATGATTATTCCTGGGGCACCACCAAGTTATCAATTTTAAAGTCAATACAAAATATTCAACTATAGTTACATAACTAAAAAAAAAAATTGAAGGAGGGAGCCTGCAGGCAAATTAATTTTAGAAAACATAAAAAAATGTGGAAAACATTTTACTTTAGGAACACGCTTTAGGAGTACACGGGTACTCAGCGTACTCCCAGGTATAGCCGGTTAATCTTGAAAAATATTTATACAAAAAAATCTACTAGTGTTCAATGAATTGAAAAAAAAATTGTTTGAGAAATCTGTGTGAAATAACACTAAACAAAAGAATACGCTGGAAGCTAAATACTTCAATAACTACAAACCAAAAATTAGGTTTTGTTTACATTATAATAATACGAACAGTTATTATGATCAGAGGTGTAACACCGTTATATATGTTTTAGAAAATGTATATAAACGAATGTAATTTATTTATAAAGGATGCAAAAAAATTAAATCAGAAAAAGGTCCTGCACGGACTCTATTATGTGATTGTAATTTATGAAGGACATAAAATAATGTTTAATTTAAAATAATATTGTGTTTAGCTGGGTCTACAGTCAATATTAAATAACAAACTATAAAGTCTAAATGCAAATAAAAACATAGTCAGATATCTGTTTTAGTCTTTGTAAATATGTGTGGAAAGAAAACCCTGAGAATTCTTTGACAGTGTAGAATAATAAAACACAATACTATATATTAAATTAAAACTATTGATTTTATACATTTTCTATTTACAAAAGCTCATAAGTATTGATAACCTTATAAAATCCTAAAAAAATTATATTTTGTTATATTATATTAAAATACATTTTATAATTTGTTGTGTTAAAAAAATCATTATTTAATGTTGGCTGTATTTAAGTTTTTAATAACTCTACTGGTACAACTCTAGCTGACAGTCTTTAAGACCGTGTTAAAAACTATAATAATTAGTTAACGTCTAATTGACTGTCCTATCCTAACCTAACCTAACATAACCAAATTAATAATATTTAAATATTTTCATTCATTGTTATGTTTACAATATCGAATACCTTTATAGTTAGTAGGAAAAGATCATCGCAAAGCTCACGACCAGTGATTGTAGTCGTCTATCATTACCATAGCTTCAACTAACCTTAAGTTTACCAAACTAGCCTTCTTATGACTAATTACATTAGGACACTTTGAATAAAAAGTTCCTGTGTTGAAAGTTGCCGAACTTATAAGTGATTGATTATCAAGTTGATCCTTAGATTGTTGACACCTTAGTTCCCCTCGAAGACCGCTGGTAAGACTATTACCATATACTATTATGTCCTATCCATTATTTTATATCTATATTATCTATGATGGAGCCATACCCAGCACACTCGTGTAAACAATTTGAAGCACATAAAAACGATTAACGAGTCTCTATTAATGATAATATGAAATCCCAGACCTGTCCCCCATACTCTGATATTAAGAGCCCAGCACACCTTCATATTCTCTATGCAAAAAGTAAATTTAAGACAAATTTGTAAATCAATGCACAGTCTCTCTATTGTACTAATATTTGTGATTTCATTAATTTTCAGTATTTTGTATAATTAGATTGGGAAAACATAAGACAATATCATTTGCAAGACTGTGACTAACACAATCATACTTTGATAAAAGTATATGATATAAGTACCTTCTATATTTGAATTAATCGTTTTTTTTTCGGGTACTTTATTGGTGGACGGCACTTTAACTACGGTCCCTCGATCTACTAAGGCAACCTTGAGGCATTTCATTTTAGGAAATTAATTAAATCCTCAAACATAACTCTTAATTCAAGAGTTTGTAACTAATACAATCATAATATAATATGAGTATAGTACATTTCGTAATATTTTTTTATAATATTTACTGTTAGTGAAATATTAAGTTTGTATTTCTAATATAATAAAAGTTATGATATTTATGGACGACACTTGCACCATGGCCCCTCGATATAGTAATGTGGCGACCCGGCACGTCTCTTTTAGATAAATGATTAAATACTTAATCAAGTCTTCCAATTTACTAAACATTTATGTTTTGTAGATAATTTGAAGAAAAATTTAAAATTGAAGAGAGACTGTGTGAATTAACAAAATTTGTGGTATGAAATGTTTATTTGAACACCTGTTATAATGTATTATATTGAACTTAAGTTAATTTTTTATAATGTACTATAGTAAACATTTGAACGTTTATTACAATATACGTATATTATACATAGATTTCAAGTATGATTTTTTTTAGTTTTTTTTTTTATAGTTACCTACCTACTACAATACAAGACACTTTATTTTTATATTTTGAAGCAATATTATATGTTTTGGATTATTCAGATCTATATAAACTAAATTTCAGACACCTAGTTTAGTATTTAAAGTGTGTATGATCAAAGTCGTGGAACCAAATTTTATCAGACTCTACTAGAATGTTGTAGTTAAATTAAACTATAATAGGTATGTGGAATAACAGTACCTAACCTTCTATTATAATTTGTTATGAATATAATATTTAAAGTAATAACTCAAATTTACCACTTTTACGGTACTTAATACATTTTCCTAATATTTTAACAGAAATTATGGAGCTGTTTTCATGATTTCTTCGTATTTATGCTTATTTTCTTAAAATGTTTTTATATTTTCAGTTCATTCGTTTTTCTACCAACCAAGTGTGTAAATAAAGAATTTTTTTTTTTAAACCAATTTGAATTATTATTTATTATTTTAAAAAAATGTTAATAAAAACGTTTTCATTCAGTATTTTTTTGAATATTTTATTATTTTGAATATTTTTGAATATTTCAGTGCATATATTTGCCTGTTTTTAGTGCATACATGCAGGCAAATATTTAACACTTAAGAGGATGTCAGATTTTTAGCGCACCATTTATTTCTCTCTCCGACCCACGCACAATCAATTTAGTGTTTTCTTAATCGTACATTTGGTATGCTACGCGTGGGTCAAAGATGGAAAACAAATAGTGCGCTGACATCCCAACCAGCAATAAGTTTACACGAGTGAGCTGGGTATGGCTCCATCATAGATAATAAAGATATGGATAGGATATAATGGTCTTATCAGCGGTCTTCGTCCTTCGAGGGGAATAATTGAGGCCAAATAAAGTATACTCATATCGAGTATCGACTATCAATATAAAGGAGCCTCAATTGCCTTCCCCTCCGGGAACGCGGCCTCAAATGTATTTAACATAGGCGTGGACTATCCATGGTGTCAACAATCAGAGGATCAACTCGATAATCAAACACTTAAGTTCCGCAACCTGCAACTCAGGATCTTTTTATTCAAAGTGTCCTAATGAGTCATAAGAAGGTTAGTTAGGTAAACCTATGGTTAGTTGAAGCTAGTAGTAATAGCCTTTGCAATTCAAGATCTTTTCCTACGTATTCGGCATTGTTAACATAACTATTCTACCTTTACACTTTTTCTTCCCCCGTCTCTCACAGCTATATACAGGTTCAGCCACTCTCATTCCACACCTCCATATGATCGGTATTCTGTCTATCCACCTCTTCTTCAGTCTTCTCGCCCCTCATTTCCCACCTAAATTAACTAACTTCTATAGCCACTCTCACTATCTCTTATCATACAGTGACCGAACCACCTAAACCTATTCTCTCTTGTTTTCACTACAATATGTACACTAACCTACACTACCCTTAATTAATTAATTTCTTATTCTATCCTCTTTTGTACCTTAACACCTAACTTATTATTCTCATATCTGCTACCCTCACTCCACTTACCTACCCTAACCTTACATTTCTTTTTCATCTTTCCCTTTCATACACCAAACATTCTGAAATCCTGTTGACCCATTTCCTTATCTTCGCCATATCACACACTACCTAATTCCTATTTACCCAGTCTCTAGTTACCTACAAGTCATCGTACTTGATTATCGGTGAAAATATTTAAATATCATTGAGCGAAATTCCCTACTCGAAAGAATTACTTAAAAAAATATCATACCTCCCAATTTTCTAATTTTTAACACGACTTTATTGATAGCCGGAATAGTGTTATACCAGTATAATTACAATACAAATATTGAAAAATTTCGGGCAATACATCCTTTGATCAATTAACAATAATAAAAAAAAAACCTACTGAGAAATAAGAAAATACATACCCCGTGACGAAACTTAGTCTTCGAAGCACTGAAACGTTCACACATTTCAATCTGATTATGATATAATATTATACCCAGTTTGAAAATTTTCACTGACGAATACCATTACTAAAATAACACGCATCTTATGCAGTAAAATGTTCTACAATATTCTAATGACCTATGCGTTACAGTCTACGGATATTATATAAACCTACCAATAAATACCTAATATTAATTTTTATTACACAGAGTTTGTATTTTTAAATGTTGTATTCAAGGATTTATTAGTTTTATTTTTATACCTAACAAAAATTACAATTATTCACAAGTCAGTTATCAACTAGAACTCGACTACGAGTAAGACAGCGTTTGGATTGTTCGGACTAGGTACTTGTCCAATACTCGACTACCAGAATTTAAATTAAAGAATGTGATATACCTAGGTAACCTATCGATCGATTCTAAAACAGAAACTTAACCTAGGTACAAATAATATCATAATATCAAATAGTGAAATGTGAAAATTTGAAGAAAATTTCCTATAGGTATATCCCGTAAAACCCCCAAAATAAAACGTACGTTTGAGGTGTTCTCTTAAAACCCAAATGTTTAATACCCGTATCCCGTATGCGTAGAAAATGTATGTTTCACATTTAACGAAAACTAAAACTATCGTGACGGAACGGAATTACGAAGAACGTATAAGACAAAAATAATCGTCACCAAGTGGTAGGTATAATCTGCTATGTACTTACAAATCATATTAAATAACATTAATCATTATGTACCTATTTTCTTATTTTATTAGGTAGGTATAAAAACCTACCTTATTCCTACTTATAAAACCATTGCCTAATCATTGATTTCAAATTTTAAAAATTATTCTACTATAACAATAAATTAACAGTTGTAGGCAAAGTATTATAATTTAAGGTATTTTTCATAATATCCTTATTTTTGTACACCTATAACAACTGGATTTTAAAAACTACTCTACGCCTAGTGAGTATATAAGTTTGTCTGACAATAAATATTTACATTAAGTCTACCGCGTCAACAGAATAGAAGGACAAAACTTACGTAATTATTTATTCTTCCGGCGACACGCATTACCTTCGAGTGTATAATATTGTCTAGTGTCAGAGCTGTGCATCTCCGCCAAGGAAAATGCAGCGCGCGTCTTCATATCTCCGATCCAAAAGTTCAGTCTGGAAGTATTGAGATTAATAACATTTATAAAAATAGGCACCTAGTTTAATTGCCATACATTATTTATAATTATAACCTAACCGTCCCAATCATAGAAAATATATATATGGTCCTAACCGATGGATGATGGATATTTTTACATTATCTTCAAAAAAACATTTATTTTTTTCTATGCGGTAAATTGAATTCAAATTTACAATATAGATAACGGTTTTTTTTACTTGGTAACCATTTATTTATTACTTGGTTTATTAACAAATTTTAATTGATATAAAATAGTAATTATATAAAAATAGTTTTATTGATCCCAATATTTAAAAATAATGTTTCAAATAAAATAATAAAAAAATTTTAAGAAATACCTATTAATTAATATGTATTACCTAAATGACAAAATAACTAAATAAATTCGTGTTTTTTTAAACATTTTCACGCCCCCCCCCCCCCTTACGAAATTGTGTCACTCCTCCTTACCTAACCTAACCTTAGAGTGGTGCGCCCCTTAGGTTAAGAGCCCTTGAAATAGTGCATGTTAAAAAATCAGCCATATCCTTCCCCCCCCCACCACTTGACAAAATCATGTGACTCATTTAGTTACTTTATGAATTAAGAACGATACATTGAACGTACAAAACTGTACCTACCTACATAATAGTTATCAACCTATTAACCCATCAATAATATTATATTTTTTATTGTGCACACTAATCGATTGGTATATACAAATTAACGTTAAGTTATAAATAGGACGTGGATTTAAATGCATTAAAAATAAGAAAAATGCCTTAAAAATACGATTTAATGCACTTATATTACAAAGCTAAATAAAATGGCCAGAAAAATTAAAGTCCAATTTAAACGAATATAAAATAGAATTTAGATAAGACGTGTATAGGTAGTGTATTCGTTATATTTTGAGTTTCATTATAGCACATCAGTCGATCAGATGCTATTTAATATTTTAAAATAAAAATAATTCGACAGTAATTCTATATTGGCAAGTGTTGTTTTCTATAACTGAAGACTGAAGTTATAGTATCGAACATAATGGGTATGTAAAAAAATAGAAATATCAGAAAAAAAATTACCTTTATTTAATTGTATTTAATTTTTTTCTAATAAGTTTTTGTAAAATTGACTTTATCCCATATAAATGTTTTCTAATTTCATTTTTCAATTCGTTGATAATATATGAAACGAATTCATTGCTTGGAAAGCAATGTTTTAGAAAATTCAGAAAATGCAGTTTTTATAAATAATAATTTCTGCTTTATTGATGCGGAAGAGTGAGGGGGTGGACAATTAGCCGAACCGAAATCTAACATCTTAAACACTTAATATAAACAATTTTTCACACACGCGTCATGGTATGAAAATAAAAAAATATTTATAATTCATATTTATACCGATTTTCTACCGAAAAAATAAATTACTTTAATCTCAATATTATTTATTAGTCAACGATATCTTTGCTCAGAATCGTTTTTCGTTTGTTCGTTTTGTATTTTAATAATTTATACGTGGATACATTATTATTACTAATAATTATAGTAGTTGTGTTTGTTTTATTTCATTAATTTATTTAGTACTATACCAATAAATTATATATTAATTAATAATTTTTAAAACATTGTGTTCAAAAAAATTTTAAAAAAATGTGATTTTAATTAGTCTTGTAATGTACCTACCTATATTTAAAAAATAAATAAATATAATAATAACTGTTGAACTTTTAGGGACATAATAGGTAACACATTCATGTATGTATGTAGTATTACACTATTTATATACAGTATATGAGTAGGTATATTATTCATAAGTGCGCACACGTCAGGATAGGCAGTTGACAATTCCGTGAATATACTTTTATGTGTACATGGTTATACATCCCTAATCCCTATGATATAGAATATAGATATTAGGTGAACAATATAAGTTAAGTATGTGAAACTAAATTAATAGTTACCTATAACTTATGACGTTGTATTTGGAAAAAAAATTACCAGTTATTAATTAAAATTGTATCTTATGACTATTATCAGTTATAAGTCATAACATATATTTCTATAAATTAAACCAAAATATTTATATATTTATATTAAGTACCCTGTATAGTGTATTGGTATGCACCTATTAATTATAATTATTCTACAAACAGGGACTGGAAAAACGACGACGGCGTTTATATCTCGCGTATTTTATACATTTCTAGTCCGGAATTAAAATATGCGACTACAACACTTAGATAGCACATTTTTCGTGACATTAAATATTTGTTTTAAGTCTTAAAAGTAAATTCAAGCCCCAAAAGAATATAAAAACAAACTTACTTTAATTATCGACTCCTTCGGCGGAATCCGTGACGTGTGTGAACTGCGACGCCCATGAGGAAACGCTCCAGAATACAGCCAGAACTTAGAATATTGTGATTTATGAAAAATAAAATTATACGAAACGCAGTAAGTTTTTTGCTCATATCTTCTTTGCTTATTGAAATTTTAGAATTATTAATCGACTGTGTCTTCTGCAACGACTTTGAGATTTGCCATAGATTAAATAAATAAATGATAGATATTATACTAGGTACGTCAATATGATGAATCCACGGATATAATATAATGCAACTTTTTATATCAAAGAGTTCTGTGTTAAGGAACAATTTGTTCATTGAAATTTGATATGACAATAAACCAAAATAGTTTATAATTTTGAATATGAGTTATAATAATATGATATAGGTATTATTTAAATTATTATTTTTGTTTATCAATTTAATTATTGATTAAGGTGGTGAATAGATATCAGAAGCACAAGAATATTTTTATAAGAGCGTATTGTATTTTATGAATTATTAAATAAAAATGTGATTACTGGATTTTAGAGTTAACATAAAACCATAAACGTATACAGTAAATTCATCAAATACTATAATACCAACTATATTTTTACAATGATTTTTTTTTTATTATTTTTAATTATTTTTTCTTGTGGTCTGTGTAAACGATAAGTATTCGTAATAAAGATTCAATTTTCATATATAATATTATATTATAGGCACTCGGTATGTAATCATATGTTTATTTTTAGTTTAATTTAATTGTAGGTATTTAGTAAATAATAATAGGTATACGAAATTGTGTTTTCGAATATCAATTTATTGTTTGTATTAATACCTACACCATAATAGGGAACTAAAATTTTGTAAATGATGTACAAATGTATTTTTGGTGTTTTAAGGCTGCTGTAAGATCAATTTATGAGAATCCTCACATTAAATTGTTAGGATTATTTGATATGAATAATTATTTTATTACATCTAGGTTTATTACATACCAATTGGTAAGTCGATCAGAAACTATATTTACACTGAATGTTAATAGTAAAAAAGCTATTAAAAAATCTATTATTTGTATTTATTTGTTAATAATAATTAAGACTTAAATGTTAGCAGTAATCTTTTCCTTTCACAAAATGTTTTTTAATTATTTTTAATTTAATTTACATTTATCCCAAAGTGATCTCTGAATAATCATTCAATGATAAATTTAATAGTGAGTAAATGTAGGTAGTTAATAAACTATAGTTTGCAGCTTCTACTACAACATTATTTTATATTTTATTTTATGTTTTTAATTTTTTAAATGCAGAATGCACCTTGTGTCGGTGATTTTATACGTAATATAATAAAATTGATATTATAGTGATGAGTAGGTAAGTACCTTATTGTTTAATCAAATTATTTACACGATTATTAACTAAAAAAATATCTATGAAGTATAAACATCCGCATTTCCATTAACTATAAATTCATAATTATATGAGCTATACATGTTACATATATTTTTCGGAAAAACTATTTAAAAAAACAAGAATAATTCCTATTTGATGTCACACGGGTTGATCTAGCAACTGACTGCTACGACAACTGTGCAATTTTTTTTAAGCACAATACGTTTTGAAAACGTCCAGAAAAGAGTTTGTTTTAAGACTGTCTGTCTTGATAACAACTAATTTAATTTAGAGTGTATTGTTATATTATATTATAATGAACTTAATAATTATAGTAAAATATATAATTGCAAGACATTTAATACCTATATCTATAGCCATCTAGGGTATAAACTACACTAAAAAAGGTGTAAGTATGCTAATAAAATATATGAGGTGTATAATGTATTTATGTATATAAAAATATAAAATATAAAGATTAATAACATTATATTGTTTTAAATACTTCGCGCAAACCTAAGGTGATACCCGGCGTATAGTATAACATGCAAAAAGGGGTATCCGGCCAAAATAGCGAAACAATTACCGCGAATGTAAAAATCGCGAATTAATAATAGCGTAAATAAAAATAGCGAATTGTAAAAAAGAGCGAAAATACATAATAGCGAAAAGAGAAACATCTGTCTGTCGGGTTGCTTATATGACACAGTGTAAAAATCAAACATATTTGTTAAAATAAAAAATGGATATACATAGTTTATAAATGAGATTAATAAATTTAAAAAAGTAAAGCATACAATAAAATATGGAGTGATCATGGAATATAAATGAAAAATCATTATATTTAGTGTTTTATTTGTCTCTTATATATTTTTTGAATACATTCATTATAATTATAATATCGTTAAGTTCTAATAATAAGTATTTATAGTAGCAATAATAATAATTTTAAATAAAATAATTATATTCAATTTAAAAATTTAAATATAATTATATTTAGACATTCAGTGACAAATTATATGCTATACCTTTTATGAAGTTCTTATTTTCATTAGTATATGACATTGTATAAGTTCAATAATAATTAAGATAGCATATTGACGATATCAGTAGGTATAACGATATTATTGTGACCTACCTGCATAGGGTTTTGTCCTAAATTTATTTCCCTGCGAGATATTTAAAATGATATATAATTTTAAGTTTCGTTATTATGCATGATCGCTTATTTTGAAATTCGCTGTTTTTATTTACGCTATTATTGATTCGCGATTTTTACATTCGCGGTAAATTGTTTCGCTATTTTGGCCTAGACCCGCAAAAAGGTGCGTATTAAACTTGTCGTGGTGAAACGAAGACGGTCTCGCGTATTTTATACATTGCGCTATTGGGATTAAACTTATAAATGCTTCTACGTCAACTAGTTAACAGATTGTCCGTGGCAATAAATATTTAATTTAAGTCTAAAAAGTAAATGTTAAATAGTAGGTAATAAAATGAAAACAAACTTACTCGTAAACATCTACTCTTCCGGTTAAACGTAGCTAGAGTCCCGCCATCGCCGAAGAAACAGCTATCTTCATCCATCTTTATCTAATCATCTCACTCCGATGAACTGAAACTTGAAAGTATCGAAATATTTTATGAAAATAACCTGATCATAACGAAATTTGCGAAGTTTGTGTTAAAACTTACATTATAATATATACGGTTTAACGAACTGTCCGTTTATATTTGTGGCCTATTATTTTTTTGTTCACCGAAATCAAAATATACAATATATAAAATATATTATATTTATAATATAATAGTATTGCTGAAATTATTAGAATTGTTAACCGTCGCCGAAGAATTTCGACAATTGACGATTGCCATAGATATCATAAAATATATTATTATTTACTATGATAAATCCAAAGAACTTATATATTATTATATAAGTACTCAGTATACCTATACGGTATATTTATAAATCGTATGTTCTTTTACAGAAATCTTTGTGATCTGCAATGCACTTATTCTGGTTTTCTATTTCAATTATAGTTCGCATGCCAAATTTAACTATACAAACTGGTCCGCAAGTTTATAGACATTCTAATACATTCTCCCGCCAGTGCCAATAGACAAAGTGTTTGAGAAGTTATATTTTTTTGGTACCTAACTAATTTACAATATGAATTATTATAAGTTACCTATGTAGGTACTTGTCCAAAACTCGCCTACCTGCAAATCATTGGTTTTTATGGTATGGCCTTACGAAGTTCACGATTTTCGGTGTTTTACGCACCTGTACAACGCTTAAAGTTTACCGAGCTTAAGTATTACAAATTAATTTTTTTTTTAATCTAGGTAAATCAACGTTTTAAAATTGATGATGCAAAAATAATTCTGACACCCACCCATGGTGGTTTTACATAACAAGTCGAGGGATGTTTTTGATTTTAATTGTTCGAGCAAGCGCAGTGTGGTACACCGGGTACATTTGAAAATACCAAAAATTTCAATTAGTTATAATCAGGGCTCGGAACTTTATGCGCTAAAAAACCATGAAATATGTGCATACGTATGCACTAAAAAAAACCAAAATATGCGGTATAATATGCATTTATTATTTTATAAAAGATGTATTTAAAAGCATAATTAATAATTACAGAAACAAAATTTTTTTTTATTTTATTTGTATTTTTCTTTTGATAATGAAGCTGTTCTATACTGGATCTATTCCCAGAGTCCTAAATTTAAAAAAAAAATAGAATTTATCAAATACAGCGATTATTAAATCATGTTAGGTATTCATTATTATATTTACCTGAATTACACTGAATGATAAGATGCTTTTTTATGTTTTCAAGTTTAAATGATCGTCTGTTGTGGCTCAGAAGGTTTTTGTAAACAGAAAATGATCTTTCGACATCCACTGACGTAATTGGTGCGTACTTGTAGAAAATAAGGTCATTTGTTGTTAGATCTTCGGGAAGACCATCCATGGTGGAGATAGATCCACTAAGTATTGACGAGATTTGTTTTAATGTTTTTAAACCGATATTTTTAGACAAAACATTTTCCATTTTTTCATAGACTTTTTTCCCTGGTTCACCTTGAACGGATTTTAATTGTGTTTGAACATTGTCCACGATACTCAATGATTCAGCTAAAGGCATGTTTTTAGTCTGCAGTTTCAAAATTGATTCAGAAAGAACTTTAAAATTTGAAGTAATATAAACCAAATTATTTTGAACGTGTTCTTTTACCAAATTTTTTTTTGAAACTTTTATACTTAAAGCATCATTGGAGTCCAACATATTTACAACATCACGAATTTTTTCGTAATATTTACAATAATAAAGTACAGCATTGATCCAGGTACCCCATCGGGTTATGATTGGTTCTGGAGGTAAAGGGATATCCGGTGCGTATTTTTTTAAAATTTGTATGCGTGATGGTGCTTTTTTAAATATTTTTTTTACATTAGCTACAATTTTATCAACAGTACCAAATTGATTTCGTACTTCCTCCGAAACTCTATGGAGGCCATGAGCAGCACAAGTCACATGTACCATTTTGGAGTAGAGTGCATTCAGAGATTTTTCACACTTTACCATATACGGCGCAGCGTCGGACAAAAATAATAAAACGTCGTCGTGTCTTATCCCATGAGGCCATAAAATGCTTAAAGATTTGTCAAAAAGTTTACAAACTGTAGAGTGATTGGTCTTTTCTAGGGCTTCAGTATTCAGTAAAAAAATTGGACCAGCAGTATCCTCTTCTAAAGTCCCTATTATTACATTAGCTATATACCGACCTTCTGCGTCTGTTGTTTCATCAAGTGACACCCAAATTTTTCGGTCGAAAACACGTTGCCTAATTTTTTCCATCATTTCGTTGTAGCAGTCGTCTAAATAGAATTTTCGAAGCACAGATTCTGTGGGGACATCTTTTCCAGAATAAACTTCCAAAAATGTCCGAAACTCTATATTTGATAGTTTATTTAGTGGTATATTAGCCGAGACCATAGCTTTGCATAAATCCAGGTTGAACTTCGATTTTTTAGACGGTAAATCATTGGTTAATAGTTGTTGGCACTTGGTCTCTTTTTGATTTTCTTTACGTTTAACAGAACGCAAATGTTTTTCTGTTTTCAAGTGCTGTATTACGCTGGATCTTCTTTCCGAATCGACTTTCGTTTCGCAATATTTGCAAAATAATACCCTAGTGTCAATACTAAAAACATTTTTACCGAACTCAGACACGAAAGTATTTAAACGACTACTTAAATTTTTTTTTTCTTTAGGCATTTTAACTTTTGTCTGACAAATATTAAAATCAGAATATTACGTGGCACATAAGCGGTAATCGAGCACGGTAAGCGAACAATACGAACTACGAACACAGTGAACACACTAATTTATTAAAGTAACAGACCACCGTTATCGAATATGTTTTCGACACACGATCAAACACATACTAACACACACCACAAATATACAATATGCCAATATCATTGCCCATTGGTATATGGGTATTTTGTTTAATTTTATCTAACGAGCGACTTCAATATAAATTATAATCTGTGCAGTCATTACGGTAAGAGTAACAGCCAATTCTTATTTCTTAGTAAAAACACTATAAACGTCGCCGACGGTAATAGTGACAGCTATTGGAAAAATAAATATTTTATTCTTGAAAACATTTTAAACAATATTCAATTATCAAAAACTTGTTTGTTGTTGATTTCTTATACATTTTTGCCATAAAATGCATTTATATACTCAAAATCTTTAAATATGCATAATCATATAAATTTGGTAAAATATGCAAAAATATGCAACATCAACTTTTGTATTTCAACTGTATGGTTCATGAAACGAATTTGTATCGAATCAGATTTTAAATATGCAGCTTCCTGAGAAAGATGCAAATGCATAAAGTTCCGAGCCCTGGTTATAATACATATAACTTAAAAATAAGACTGACCGCCAAATTCAGACTTCCCTGTTGTTTTCAGTTAAAAACTAATGATTTCCGGCAATTATTTTTTGCAATATCGTTCTTAATTCGTTGTTACTTGTAATATATACATATGCCTATTTTAAAAATATTATTCGTGGGTAATTGAAACGTCAAAAATATATTATCATATACAAATACGATAATAAACAAATAATAATAATTCAACTTAACCGGCTACGGTATTAATAATATTTAATAATATCAATATAAATATAGTATACAATATTCTAGGCTGACAAATCGTCTCCACTTAAAATCATTATTCGTATACTATGATATTATCTCATTGAATTCAAATTTAACACTATCCATAACAGTCACCCACTTGTAACCTACTGTTCAGCAGAGTCAC
This sequence comes from Metopolophium dirhodum, assembly GCF_019925205.1. Lineage (NCBI taxonomy): Eukaryota > Metazoa > Arthropoda > Insecta > Hemiptera > Aphididae > Metopolophium > Metopolophium dirhodum. The sequence goes on along the minus strand of NC_083565.1, from coordinate 30,023,346 downwards.
TTCCAATTTTTTTTTTTAGTTTCTGAGGGAAGCGATGAATGTATTGATTTTACAATGATGTGTGTTTTTTTTTTTGTCTGTCATCACCTTTAAGGACAGTAAAAGTGCTTGAATTTCCTTTAACAGTAACTTTTCTTATAGGAAAGTGAATCTAGTTGGTACTATGGGGGGGTCAAAAGTAAGTTTTCAAAAGTGACGTGAAAAACAAAGGAAAAACGGGAATTTTTTACGCAAAGTCCGTTTTCGAGAAAATCGATTTTGGTTTTTGGTGCAACTCTAAAACAAATGACCTTAGGTACATTAAATTTTGACTGAATCAGGCCCGGCGTTAGGGGGGGTGTGGGGGGGTGCAATACCCCCCCACCAACGAATAACCCAATTATATAGTCGGCATATATAGACATACGCTGAATAAAATTAAATAGTCGGCAATAATTTGAACTATAGAACTAGATTGCGCTAGCCGCTAGTTGGTATTACAAAAACATTTTTCGTGTACGGCTACGGCTACAATTCCCGAATCATAGGGCAACGAATGTATTTATAGCCGTAGTCGGAATATACGTACGTCGTTATCTTAGTCTTAGATATTTGATTTGATTTATTGATTATTGTTGTGATCGACGATCGTACTTCACCGCTACAATAGTACAATATATTATAATTGATAATAAATAATAAAGATTGTCGACAATTGCCTATTGCTATTCTGTACTTCTGTGTTCTGTAGTTCTGTGATGACTGTGAGAGTGTTATACCGAGTTGACTTAACACAGTTTATTTATTCGTTTGTGTTTTATTAATTTGTTCGTTATGAATTGCACAAATACGAAAAAAAGAAAACGAACGAAATTAGAATGTTTGGCATGTGGAAGTATATTTGATGATGATTATAGAAAGAAACATGAAACTAAACAACATGAGGGTAAAAGAGTTTTAGTGAAGCATGTTGGAGCCCCAGAAAATCCATTTATAGCTGCAGCTAGGCTAAAGCAAGTGACAGAATCGGTAAGTGTTAACTTTTTTCATTGTAAAAAAAAAATAATAAACTTTTTAAATATAAAAATATGCTTTGAGATTTTTTGTGTAATTGTGTTTATAACATAATAGTGACTCATTCAAATTTTTTTTAAAGGATTCGCTTCAAACTACAGAATTATACTTTGAAGAAATTATCACCGAGGATAGAAAACATATTTTAGAGCCTCTAGTAATTACTTTTATTATAATAATTTTTATACTCCCATGTTATTTAAAATTACAAGTTTAAATTATATATTCTATTATAATTGCTTACATCAGAATGAATTTCAAGTTGAAAAATCAGTTGTAAATGAGAATAATAGCAGTGAAAATAAGTATGCAGGAACACCAGAAAATCCGTTTACAGCAAACATTAAGCAAAAGCAAGTAACAGAATCGGTAAGCATTAACATTTTTATTGTTAAAAATAAAATATTGCACTCTAAACTTATTGATTGTAAAAATATGATTTGAGTGGTTTTGTATTTATAACATAATAGTGACTCATTCAAATTTTTTTTTTAGGATTTGCTTCAAACTACAGAACTACGAACTATTTCCACCGGGATGCAAAGATTTTAAAATGAATGACTATGACGGAGTGATTGCCGAATTGAAAGTTTTAGATCACCAGTGTAACGTGAAAAAATTGGATAGCTTGACAAAAATATTTAAATTATCTGAAGATTGTAAAACTTGTTTGCCAACTGCAAACAAGCTATGCAGGCTAGTACTTACAGCTCCCGTAAGTACTGCTTCAAACGAACGTGCTTTCAGTAAACTGAAAATCGTTAAAAACTATTTACGATCGACTATGGGAGCAGATCGTCTTCAACATTTAATGTTACTTTTTAGTAACAAAGATATTTTGGATTCTATAGATTTAAAAAGTTCAGTGAAATCATGGTCACTATTAAAGGAGAGAAGGATTAAAATTTAATTTATTCAACTACCCACCTATTTACAATGTTGAAGTTGTTGTATTTTTATATAATATGAATAATATGATATTATAATTTGTATTCTATTGTTTAACTTTGTTAATATCCAATAAATTATTAAGACACCAATTATTGACTCTCTTTTACACACGCGTTATATTACAACTTTTGCGTTTAGTATGTATTTCACTCTAGTATCTATTATTTTAAAAATTAGAGTAAATTGATCAATAATTTAATTTAATTAAATAAAAAAATTGATTATTTTGAACGCAAAAATTTGCTATGTTATTTGCGTGTAAGACAGTCGACCAAGACAACACTTGTGGTTCATGTTTATGAATGTAGTCGGCAAATTCGTATATTTATACCCCCCCATCAATATTTGCTAGCGCCGGCCCTGGACTGAATGATTATATTAGCATTTTCTATACACCATAACATTTTCCAAATATTTTGACTTATTTTGAGCTGTTTACGGACATTTTCAGTTTCCATTTTATTTTAGTTTTTTTTTCTATAAATATCAATAAAATGTTATTTTTTGGTTAAAAAAGCTTGAAAATTTAATAGAAGGCTCCTAAGTTATTGTTTCAAAGGCAGATAAAAAAAATTAAAAATCCTTAGTCACGGTTTTTATTTATAAGCATTTTAAGTTCAAATATTGACAAAATATGGAAAAATCACGAAAATTATCAAATTATTTTGAGTTGAGAATTCATAAAAATTTTTCTTTTTCAATCTAAGATTCGAAAATGTAATACAAGATTATCTATAAGCTTACCTATATCAAAAAAAAAAATGTCTACAAGAAAGTCAAATTAAATTTTTATGAACGTTTGAAATACATATTTTTGCAACGTTTGATATTCACTCGATTTCTCATGTAACGATTTTCTTATTTTGTTGTAATTAAAAAACGTATGACTGTAGATACTTGAAAATTTCACTAAATGTTTATATTGGCATTTTCTATACACAATACAATTTTGAAAATATTTTGACTCTTTTTGAACTGTTTACGGACATTGTCAGTTTTCAATTTTTTTAGTTTTTTTTTCTATAAATATCAATAAAATTTTTTCTGTTGGGTAAAAAAGCGTGAAAATTTAATATAAGGCTCCTGATATATCGTTATAATAGCAGTTGAAAATTATGAAAAATACATAGGCATCATTTTTTTTATAAGCATTTAAAGTTCAAATTTTGACAACATTTATCAAATTTATAATTTATTAATTATTTCGTAGTTAAAAATGTATAAAATGTTTAACTTTTATGGCTAATGATTGAAAATTTAAAACAAGGCTCCACGTAAATAGGTTATATATAAATTACTTTATTCACAATAATATCATCAAATATACTTGGTAATATCATAGGCTGACTGACCGTTTTCGCTCAGAATCGTTTTTCTTATACAATGATATTATATCATTGAATTCAAATTTAACTCAATCCATCACAGTGACCCACTTGTAACCTACTGTACAGCAGAGCGACATCCACTTATCCACCTTTTTTTTATAATTATTATTTTATTTACGTATTACGTTAATTTGTTACCACATCCCTTAAATCACTAACTATTGAAACATGAATTCACTGTGTCCCAGTTGTGGAAAAAATCGTGATTTTATAAACAATACCGACTGGATTCGACATAAGGAATCTTGTAAAAAAAAAAAGTCTGTTAAAAGAAGTGCTTCAAGTTCCATTTCAAACTTTTTTAAACCTACAGAACGTGATGGAAAGCAGTATTTATATAATTTATAAAAGTTATTTTTATTGTAGTAACCGTAACATGAATTTTTAGAAAGGCTAATTTGATATAGAATTATAATAGGGGGTGTGCAAAATAAAAAGGTGGGTCGTGTGTGCTGCAACTAACATTTTTCTTGCCTCACTGTCGAAAAAGTTTGCGCGGCCACTGGTTGCGGCCACAACGACCACCATCGACACAAACACCTGGCAGCCGCACACCGTCACTGACAAGGCCACCACCTCCAGCATCAACCGCCACCCCCGTGACACCTGCCCCCGTAACACCTGTGGAGCCGGCACCGGTAGATATAATGGTACAAAATTAATGAACATTAAACAGCCAATGGCCCTCGGCTCTTCGCATGTGAAGCATATTATTCCTAATGAAAAAAATGTATACAACAGAAAAGTCATTTTCTATTTTACAATAACTATTTTCTTTTTATTATACATAATTAATTCTATTTGTTATTTTCAACAGGTATTTAGGTATTTCTGTATGTATTCGTATTCCATGCATTGACTTAGTTTCATCTTTTAAAACCTGAAACAAATAATATAAAAATTACTTTTTTTAATTAACACCTATTGTAAATTGTTGCATTAAATGTATAAAGTTCAAAATATATAAGAATTAAATGTATAAGTATATTGATGTGACAGAATATTTAATATATTAAATACTATAATATTACAAACTTTTCAATTGGTTAATAATTTTCTTTTGGTATGGAAAACAAGAGTTTTTAGTAAAAAAAAATGGAAGTTCCCATACCAAAAAAAAATAAATATATTTTAAATGTCATCTAAAAAATTATGACTATAATTAATTTAAATATTTGGAAAAGCATAGGTTTCTATAAGATTATAAATTATAATTAATAACAGACCCATAAACAGAATAGATAAGGAAGGGTTCAATCCTTCGAAATATTTCAAAAACATTTTTTTTTTTTCTTAACAAGGCTATTTATGGTTAATTTGTAATTCACTTTAGTTATAAACACACACCTCCCTCTTAGAATTATTTTCTGTATACATGCTTGGTTTATAATTTATATCAATAATAGTTAGGTATATACTTCGGTAATACTACTACCATACTCATTCCCTTGAATTCTGTCGTGGAAATGGAAATAAATACTTCAAAAATTGCACCACAACCACCTAAAAATATTTTAAATAAGCTTATATAACTTAAATTTTAAATGTAAAATATTATTATAAAATAAATTGATTCCTTATAGGTAATTATGTAATTATTGAGGGACAGATATTAAATAGTAAAATAGGTTTGCTTAGATTTAAAAAAAATACAAATGATTGAAACTGATAATACATCTTCTTTAAATCTTACATATCAGTAATCATATTAATACATACTAATACCTATAAATATTCTAATATCAAAACATTTTTTGTTACCAAAAATGTGTATCACATGATATACTATAGGAAGGTAATTATAAAAAAAAAAATTATATTAATAACATAAGCACCTAAACTATAATAAGAGAACATGAATGAAATCCTAGTTTGGATATAAAATAGAAATAAAAAGATGCTATTTTAGACAATCTATATGGCATCAAGTACAAAAAGTTGGACTAGTGCCAATTATACACACAATGATGTAGTAATAAAAATTGTTCAAAGAATATGTGCCTTAGCACTAGTGCCTATCGAAGAGATTGATGAGTGTTGGTCAATTATTTATGCTGAAGCACCAGTTAATGAAAGTAATTAAAAACAATTTAATAATAATTTGATTAGTATATCCAATATTTACTCTTTTTTTAGACGTTATTTTTTTTCAATTTTCCAAGTCTGGTTCAGGTCGACTGCGTATAATATTTACAGTTGTATAGCCAAAAATGTCTGCCAATTGAATAATGTTCTGACCACATGTACTGTTTGCTCCATTTTGTATAATAACATAATTTTTGTTTAGTGAAACAAAATCATGTAACATTCTATACGCGGCACACGGATTAGAAGAAATACCACTTAATGCATATATATTGATTTCTTTACTTACCTGAAACATAATAATATAATTATTAATCAAGAATCATGATAGGACATACGTATCATAATGTATCCAAAAATGTATTTAGAATATTGTTGTATTTCATACATATTCGAATATAGGATGATTCACCAAGCATGCTCATCCCTATTTTTATTATTTATAATGAATTAATTATTAAAATCTCATTTTTAAAATTTTAAAAAGGCGATATTTTTAAATTGTTGAGATTTTTTGTAGTACGCTTAAGGAGTATCTTGCAGCGAATCAAACTTCTGTTTTACAAATGAGGACCATCATTTTTACTGTAAATTATTTAGTTAATATAAATATACTTTTGGTTTTCATAATTCTGTTTCTTTGTAATTAATAATTATTATTTATTATTTTGCCGTTTCTAATATTTCAATAATTTCATTGTTTATTTTTAAACGAATGATTCCCCTCATCAGGCTTTGCATTAATATTATACAGAGCTCACCGTATTTTTTTACTTAAACTATACATATTATATTACAATTTTTAGAATTTTTAAATGCACTTTAAGATTTTTGAATACTTAAGATTTTTTATTCCATTTAAGGAGGATGTTGTTACAATACAAATTTCTGTATTTCAAATAGGAATCTTCTTTTTTTAATTTTTATTCAGCATATATTTTTTATTGAGAATTTTGATGCACCTAGATAAAAATTTGAACTAGTAGTTTTTGAGTTATATAATTTTGTATACTAAGGTTTATATGTATATGGAAATTGGCTAAGTAGATTTGGAGGCTTAGATGATTTGAAAATGTTAGTAATTAGTACTAATTACCATTGATCTATTGAGATAAATAATTTGTAAAAATTATTAAGTAGGTTTAGTGAATAGGTACTACATCTAATATTAGGTACTTATAACTTTTTATTGTAAAACCATATTTAAGGACTATTATCCTTAGTATAAACATTTTAATAATTCAGCAACTACTTAATAGAATTTCGATTTAGATACATCTACATTTACAAAAACATCATCTGCTAAAAATTCTAAAAATCAAAATTTGAACAAAGGTATTTTTAAAGGAAAAAAGGCGGTGAGCATTTTTTCATCAAAATGTCAAATAAATTTTGTTTTTCATTACCAAACTCCCTAAAAAAACTGATCGATGGACCATGATGGGCCTTTGGTGTGCCAGACCAATACAGATAATAGTCCTTAAAAATGGTTTTACACGAATATAAAATATATTATGTAATATCTAGTATTTATTATAATTTATAGATAGGTACTTGACCATTTTAATAAATTATAAATATTGATAAAATTACTAACATTTTTAAATTTCTATAGCCACCATATCTTCCAAACACATTATCTATAATATATAAAGTTAAATAAATCAAAAACTACCTACATGTTCAAATTTTGATTTTATACGTCAACATTTTCAAAAAAATTATCAGCTAAATAATTTTGTTTACTAATTACAACAACTCATTACTGGGGGGTTATCATTTGAAAAACAGAAGTTTGTGTCAGTACAGGACACTCCTTAAGTAGTACTATACATCCCAATAATTATAAAATACCTAAGTTTATTTAAAAATTCCAAAAATAAGAAATTGAATAAATTCATTTTTAAAGGTAAAATGGGGATGAGCATGTTTTGTGAATTACCTTAAATAATATGACGATTTTCGTTATGTTTATTTTTGTAACATTACAAGTCAATCAAAATAAACATATTTTATAATATGTTAATATGTTATGTTATAGTATTATACTACTAACTTTTCTTAGAAGTCTAGAATCGAACATGCCAGTTGTACACAAAGTACCCATAGCACCGTCAGCTATAACTCAATCTCCAGGGCAGATATTTTTAACGCACGATCCTACTGCCAATACGTTCCCAATTCCTTCATAGCCTCCAGTAGCAGGCAACGGCGGTTTCACGGGATACACACCTTGAACAGTGTTAATCTCGGCAGAATTGATGGGCGCAACAATCATTTTCACCAAGACCTTAGGAATAAACAAGTAAATATATTATTAAATTGTTTGTGTAAAGACTGTCAGTAGCATCATAGCCCATAGGTACCTGTTCGTCGTCAAGTTTGTCGGGTAGCGTTTGCTCTACGAGACTTACGATTTTTATGGGATCGCCATACTCTTCGTACACAATTTTGGAACAATGTAGTAACGATGATGGTGTTTGGCGACGAGAGATCGCAAAACTGTAGTTTGGCCGACCGAACTGCTCAATCAAAATATTCTGTGGAACATGGCAAATGCCTGACGAGACTATAAATATTATAATAGGTAGGTTACCTATTACCTATGTGGATCGTCGACAGCCGGGATCGAATTTCGAGTACTTACTTTTCGCCTTCTAATTGTACAATGAAACCGCAAATAAATGAAATAAATGAATTCCAGGGAACTCGGCAGCCGGCAGTCGGCGACCACAGACTTTGATTGACAGTACTGGAAACGAACAATAGTGCACTGTCGGACATTTCACTTTTACAATATGACTTGAATTAACAAGTCCATCTGGTGTATTACCTAATAATCCACAATTTTTTAACCACAGCCCAGTTGGTATTACATTTACATTTTGGTCTTATTCTAGAACCTTAATACCGCCAACTTCATTGGTATTATCCCATTATACAGCATGCACAACAGTAATATTATTATTATTTTCCAATAATTTAAATAATGACTTTGGGAACTTATTTCTTTTACAAGCCGCTAGCACTTTTCCAAAATTACTAGCTGTCAATCTATGTTGCCTATCATGAAACCATAAATGATTTTTTTGCTGTCCTGTAGTGTCTTTAACCAACTGTAATATAGTACTATCATCAATATGGAGTTTAGTGTATAACAATTTTTTAAGAGAAATAAAATCTTTAATTTTAACTAAACGTCTAAATTCTGGATCAAGAACAATATTACCAATGGTTTCAACTAATTCCACATTATTTTCAAATGATTCTGGTTCAGGTTGTAACAACCAAAAAAAACCATCAGGTTCTGCTAAATTGAATAATGCATTTTTAAAATTATTTATATCTATTTCTGAAACAATGGCGTTTGGAAAATCAATACTACCATATATTTGATTAATGGTTTTAATTTCTGTAGACAAATTATTTTTTCTAACACTCCATGAACAAGCTTTGTCTGTTGAACTTAGATTATAATGAGTGTATAAAGCTATGTGATGGCAAATAGCTGTGCCTCGGGGGCAAGAGCATTTAGAATTTGTAATACAATCGTCATTCATTAAAATTTCAACTTTTATTTGTAAACTTTACTACGCATACTAGGTTTAACTTACCCTACAATTATACCTAGATTAGGATCCATTTGAAATTTAAGTACATGGTTATCCTCATAAGCTATTTCACCTCTTTTAAGTTGCTTGATATTATTTTTTAAATGGTCTGAAATTAATGTAATTGATGATAAATGATTTCCAGCCATTACCATTTGCAAATAGAACTTAAAATAATAATAATAGTTTCTTCTTTCAATTTTAAATTTGAATTAAAAAAATTAAAACGAATATTATGAAGGTATTTAGCAGAGACTATAATATTACATTATTTTGTTTGGATCCAAATCAAAATTTTGATAAGGATTGATAACATTTGTGACGTCCCACTAATCAAGCGTATACAGACTGTCCGCCAACCGTGGAAGTTAACGTTATCGGGTGAACATAGGTCTAACGTCATATCAGTGCGCCCGCGCCAGCTCGTTTCCATGTTTTTCGGAGGTTCGGACTTCAGATCATACAGTAATAATATTATGATCATAAATCGTAAAGAAAACCCTGAAAAATTTAATAATTATTAATTTCCGCCTTTTCGCATGTTATAATATTGTTGTATTTTACAGTGGGTTTTGCGAAACGTTTTTCCAAGTTTCCCACCCGCGACCAGCTGACCGTCGAGCCAAGCGCCAACTCACGTCTCACGCACCGTCACGAAGTAGGTACCTACGACCGTTTTTTTATACGAACGACGACTGTTTCGCAGCTCGAACTTTACGCTACTCTCGACCTCGGCTTTTGTTGATTTTCGTCTCTACAATCGCCGGTTGTTTGTCCGTACCAGTGTTTGCTGTTTTCACCGACCCAACGTATTTTGTTGTCACTGCTTAAAACTTTGACCATACTAGGACATAATATCGTCGACCCTGTTCGTGCTGTATAGCTTTTCAAAATGCGCTCATTCGCAGTCATCATAATGGTGGTGATACCTATTTGATTTGTCTTGATATAACCATAGAATAGATGAATAGAAAAAATAGATTCTTTGGTACGTATAAGAACGGAATAATTAAAGGATTATATTATTATTTCTTATTCTGTGGCATTTAAGTTATTGAGGTTCAGTTTGGATATCCGAAATGGTCGGGCGTACATTATAATACCGACCATGGTCGGACACAGCCTTTAAAATACCTCACTTAACGAAAGGTTCATTGCTCAGATTGGACAAATAGGTTGGTAAGTAGTCTATTAACCACTGTATTTGATACAATATTATAACTTGAGAAATTATTTACAAACCAAATTCCATTACAAATGTATAATAATTTTCAGCCCAAAAGTTGTTGGAAAAAGAATTGTAGAAAACCAAGAAATCGACTTGACACTTCTTTACAGATAACGACAATGAAGAACAAGATGTTAAAGAGACAATTTTAAAAAGCAATCTAAAACATACAATCAAAAGCCATTAAGAATTTATGACTTAACAATAAGTTGTGTGGTAAATATATTAATTTTATATTTTAATATATAGGTAATGGATAGACATTATCAATCTGCTCTTGAAGAAACTGCAACAGACGCTGGAGAGTTATCAAAACAAGAAATATTGAAAAAATCATATAACCGTAGTGTAAATTATACATCTTCAGATTCTAAAGATAAGCAGAAACGTTATCGTTTGAGGAGGATTAGTAACTAGTAAGTAATGATTGTTTAGTAAACATTTTGAAGTTAAATTATCATATTATACTTCTTTTATAGGTAACAAAAGTGATAAATGGAACCAACAAAATTAACCATATTATTATAAAAAAAACAAGAAAAAGTGGTATCTAACTGTGATCCAGTAAAATACCATCTATTAGAAATAAAGATGAACCTTCAATTCCTAATGTCAGACTTCAAGATATACCAATTAGGTGAGTTTTTTTAACAGTCTTCGAGTGAGTGAAAGGGACCTCGTGGATTTTTAAAATTGTACTAGTATGAAATAGTTAGTTTTCTGTAACTGAATCGATTACCTACATTAATATTGATAATATAGTTACATTTTCATAAACTTTTAATATTATATTTTGTTGTCTATGTATGGTTTTTTTGAACAAGTTATGAGCGTTTTAACATTATATAATTTTGTCAATTTTATAATACCTACTCATAACTTGTTTACAAAATTAAAGTATCAAAAAACCTAATATGGGGTACTGGGGTCTTAAATAATATTCTTACCTTTAATTTTAATAACTGGTAAATTCACTATAATATTTAAAATAACTGAGTATACATGTTGTCTTTATAAATCTCTTAGTCCTAATGCCATAAAATTGTTTATTTGTATCAGTTGACTTGATTTATGTCCAAATGCATTTTCATTACATGTGCATATAGACATTAGTATTATTTTTATCACTAAGAATTTTGTGAATCTAAAATCCGGTGCTAATACTCAAATAATTAAAAGTATTTGGAGAACTCTCGGATTAAAAATAGTTAAAAGTGTAGAACCTAGTATCTTCACCCGCATGTGTTATTTTTATCTTGCACTCGTGTTAGAAAATCTAATTACTGGATTCCTACTACAGTTAACTTATAATTAAAGCAAATTAACATATGATCAAACAAGGCCCGAGTAGAATTTTTTTCCCTATATTTACATAAAAACAAGTTATAATATGAATAAATAAATTATTCATGTATTTTACTTTATAAACGTATATTAAATTTTAAAATACATTTTTTTTTTAATATTTAAATACCTGCCCACTTATCTTTGTCATTTATAAATATTATTTGTAAACATTTTCAAGAATATAGCCAAGTGATTGGTTTTTTGTACAAAATTATAACAATCTCTTATTTTTTAGAACTACTTGAGATGAAGATAATCAAAATATGTCTTTATATAAATCTACTTGGGACATGCCCACCCATATCAAGTATTGATGATGATTCTACTTAAACAACAAGATTTACGCCAGCGTAGAAGTATAACAAGTGGGATAGTTATCGTGGTTCAGGAGCTACACCTAATCCTGGAAAAGGTATAATTCAAATAATTAGGTGTTCTTATTAAAATTAACTATAAATAAATTACCTTTTTAATATTTTAATTTGACACCATTATTAATTATTATTATTATTATGCATTAGTTATTTGTTGTAATATTGTTTAGCGATTATTGTGAATAAGTATGACAATTATATTATATTAAGACCAGTAAATTGTATTTTATTACAGAAAATGTTCTATTGTGGGCTTGTGAAACTGATAGAGATGAATGGGACGAAGCCCAAAACTGATTAGATAGGCGGTGGTATAATTCAGATGAAGGAGTTGATGAAACTAAAAATCCATTTAGTGATATCAGCGAAACATATGCCAACAAATAAAACAGTTGATGGAATTAAATTTGTTGTTGTTACTAGTTATTATAAAATGAAAATTTATAATCTTCAAATTGGTGTGAATGCATTGCAAATTTATCCAGACAAGCAAATACTAATCAAGGAAGTGGTATAGCTGGTCGTATAGAAGTCCCAGGCAATATTTCCGGTATAAAAACTTTTTTGTAAGAATTTAATAATTGAATAAGCTTTTTAGTTGTACATATATATTTTTATTTAAATTTTAAGATTCTACACAAAAAAGAAATACATAGACGATTTACCAATCAGTATAGTTCCTGAAATCCTAAGAACCAATCTAAAGCTAACACCGTGTTATTACTGAAATCATTGGGAATCCAATACTTACTCCAGTTTCATTTAATGGACCCTCCAGCCACCTCCACAAGTAATATAGTTTTACAACAGTAACAGTGTTACCAGATAGATTGGCAAGGCTACGGCGCCAATTTTCAGTAGGTGTACCCCAAACTAATTGCAACTCACAGTGTTTAAACTTTGGGCCACAACACGCGCCTCACCTAGTTGTTTATCATACAGTACTCCCTCGTTAACATGAACACGACGGGACCACAAAATAACCTGTTCGTGTTAAAAAAATTTGTGTAAACTGATAGGCTTAACACGAATTTGTTCGTGTTATCAGAGAAGGTTAAATCTAATACGTTATTTTACACTCAAATACATTTTTTTTATTAAGTAATCTTCAAAATAAAAATTTACATTTCTTTGGTACATACTACATATAAACAAATATTTGTCAACTGACCAACTGATTGATAGAGCAATTATTAGTTTAAACGAGAGCGATTATCGCCGAACTAGATTGCACACATACAAATGTACACATGTATACATATGTATGTACCTACAATAGAGAATATGTACATACATAGTAGGGATAAGATAAGATATCGATAAAACTGTGTTATAAAGATTAAATTACTAACGACTAGTATACGAGTAATAAAACGAAATTAGATACATATGTACAGATTGACATTTTTCTGTTCGTGTTAATCAACAAAACGACAATATGGTACCTAAAATTTGTTCGAGTTTCGTGTTAACCGAAATAATTTGTATAAACCGAGGAAATAAAAAAACCCCTATCTTATAGTATAGAGCCTTTCTCTGGACTGAAAAACCGGTTCGCGTTATACAATAATTTGTGTTAACCGAGTTCGTGTTAACGAGGGAGTACTGTAAATGTATAAAATAAATGACCTTGGCTGACAATGACAGTATTAACAAATTAATGTGATATGGAAACTATGTAATATCTGAATATACTAATTTATTAAGATGGATATTTACTAGTTAATACTCTATTTCAAATAAGGAAAAACACCCACTTTTACGTAGCAAAACTGTTTTTGCCCGTGGTTTTCATGGTGTTTTTTATTTGAAATAGAGTATACTTCAATATTTGTTTTTAGGACTTCTACTCCATTTATAACATTTGATACCTCAATAATTTCCTATAGATAAAAATATAAGAATGATAGATATTTTTAAATTAAATACAAAAAAAATTAGATATAACATTGAATGTAAATACTTCTTAATCCTCCAACCCTTTTGTGGCATCAACCAACATTTCCCTATCAACAATAGCAGTCAATTAACAAAATATAAATATTTAAATTTGAAATGTAGTTGTGATTTAGGTTAAATTTTAATAAAATTAGCATCTAATAGGTATAATTATACGTTTACTTCATCAAACCCTGTACCAATTCCTTCAGATGTTTCAGTCCCGATGATTTAAAGAATGAGACTCTGGCGGTCATTTGATTCAGGAGGTAAATTGCTGCTAGAATGCATTTTTCATTACGCCAGCACTGAAAAATAAAAATAGTAATCGATTATTCTTTTAAGTTAACAACATTTTAGAAATACTACATATTTTTTACTTTTAAAATATATGTTAATTTATTATATAAAAAAAATAGTACTATTTATAAACTATGCTTTTTTAACTAGAGTAATAGAGTATTAACATTCATTTAGTGAAGAATCTTGTAAAATAGTCTTCAAAGTACCATTTTAACTTAAAAATAACAACATAATCTGTCATATTATCATTACACTTTATAACTAATTACATTGTTATTTGAGTACAAAATGGGCAATGGGCATATATTGATACCCAATGATACACAAATATACATTATCAATAACTAAGGTATCAATAGTAGGTAACCTACTATTAAGTATACTTACTTATTACTTACAATAAATGAATACCACTTTATTTGTACATTACATTTGATAGATATATTATTAATTAGTATTTATATGCATTCAAATTTCAAATAAAAATTTACCTTTTTCCATTGATCTGATGTTTTAGCTGGTCCAATTTCATTTAGACATGATGTCAATTCTGACCACTCCAACTCATTTCGACGTTTTCCATTATGTGGATCCTGAAATTTTCCGGCAGCAAATTGCCTGTGCTCATCCATATATTGAATAAGCACAGATAATTGGTCGGATACTCGTTTTTTTTCTTTTCCACACTAATATAAATACATTAGCCATTAAAAGGTGGCCAAGTACCTAATGATTCCACTTGTTATTAAAGTAATTTATTTTACTATTAGACATTATTCATACAACATTAAATGGTTGAATTAATTAAACTAAAAAAAATTTCTAAATTGTAAAATCAATAAGTTCATTACTCCGCTTAGAATCTAAAAAGTTAACATATAACAATTAGTAGGTACTATTGATTAAAAAAATAAAATCATATTTCATATTTCAACACTGAACTATTAATATCCAAAATATTATTGTCTATATCTTTAACTTACCTTTGAGAAGCCATTGTATTGTATATTTTATGTTTTAAAAAATTAAAACTAAAAATACAGAATGGTGAACACTAAAAATATAAAAATTAACTCGAACAAAAAGAAGTAATATAATTAGGTATGCTAAATGTTTAGAATTTGTAAGACGATTAATAATTTTCAAAAATTATTATCAATATATCATATGATTTATTGATATTATGGTAAAATAACGTTGGCTCTACTATATATTTTACAATATTATCGTTGTCACATTAAGTCATTCGATATTTTAGACACTTTCATACTTTTGGCCGTTTGAAATTAAGTCATCTAAATTATCAAAGTAGAGAATCATTAAAATAACAAGATGCCAAAATTCAATTGACTAAATATGTTTCACATTTAGTCACAAAATAGAGATTGCCCTGCAGGTGTACCATTATCGCTCCACCGCCGCCATGCCTATCTAACTGGCAACGACTTTAATAAATTATTATGATTTTTACTAAGTCAACATTATGTTTTAGGACAACATTTCAAATTCTTTATATCAGTTGTGGGTACTGGGAGCACTGGACAATACAGGAAAATCAAGAATCAAGGATCAGAAACTTTCACAAAACCAAAAAAATTAATATAAATAATATGATAGGCAAAAACAAATGAAAACTTAACAATATTAGCCATACTACAAAATTTTTAAAATTTAGTTTGTATTCAATTTAGTTATACTATAGGCAATAAAAATAACTTATTATTATGTACAATGATATAATAGTCAAAAATGTATATATTCCATGGTTAAATACATGTCATTTATGTTTCTAATTTAATTACTTTGCAATGTATTAATATCTAAATTATACCACACTTCATACCATTTATTAAACTGCATTATGAATTACTATGAACAATTGTAATAAAC
This sequence comes from Metopolophium dirhodum, assembly GCF_019925205.1. NCBI lineage: Eukaryota > Metazoa > Arthropoda > Insecta > Hemiptera > Aphididae > Metopolophium > Metopolophium dirhodum. The sequence continues at coordinate 30,007,178 of NC_083565.1, read as the reverse complement.
CCCTGTGGACGTTAATAACTATAGTAATTACAACCATGTGTAAAACAAAATGTGTAGTTAATAATTTAATATTAATTAACATTTAACATACCATAGGTATAATATTATCATAATCCGAACTATCCATGGACCACGGACTATGATTAAATATATATAGGTTGCACAACAACTACAGCAGTAACTGCAAAGATGGTATACAAAATTACTATTGGCTATTGCAATAATTAATGTGTAGCACTCCAAGTAGTTATTTCATATAATATTATAAATGTTTTATCTAAACAATTGTATCAATAATGATAATCAATTTTAATTTTATAATATTATTAATATAAACAGGTAAATAGTATGCCCTTTCAAATACATTTAAAACATTTATAAGTATTTATTAGATCTTTATATGCCATCTAATAAATAATATGGGAAAAAGTACAATATAATATTGGATATAGAACATAACTAATAATAAGTAATATAAGGAGCATTACAATATATATATGTAATATATATTTTTGTTAAATCTTAGTTAAATTTAATTACATTTTTGAGATTTTTTAGATCCATCATCCATCACAAAAACCAAACAACAATTATTAACTTTTTCAGTGAGCAGTAACCGAGTAAATAAAAAGTTATGTTTTAATTTTGCTTTATGCAAACACCATTTGAATAAGAAATACATTAATCATAATATAAACTATACTTCCATTTCTACTTACACAAGTATGCAACACAGACAATACAAATACAATAAACCTCTAAATCTTCACTATTTTATTTTTATTCCTTCTTTCAGATATTTTCTGTTTAATGCATCAAATATATTGTTCATCGTATAAGTAAATTTTATGGTTTCATCAAAATCATTGAAACCTTGGACATTTTTATGTTTATAAAATATCATTTAAAGTTAGAAACCTTAAGTTAGGAATCCAAAAACTTTTGCATATTTTATTATATACAGCAAATGGAGGGAGTACCCACAACCCGTTTATAAAATTTTTTTCTCAGTTTCTAATATACGAAATCCGAAACATTAAAACTCAGTTTGACTTCCTGGACCAGGGCCGTTATTACGGGGGGATATGGGGGATAGATCCCCCCTATTAGCTGTATTTATATATTTTCTTATATCTACAAATAGTTCAAATACAAACTTATAAATGATTACGCAACTAGAAAATAAAATAAAATGTTTGGTTGTGTCGGTATAAATATTACCTGGTTATAAATATTTACCCGGTAAAGGATAAGCATGATTTCAAAATAAATGGTCTGATTAATTTTAATTCTTATTTATTAATAAACACTGGGTGCCAGTCACATACTGTACCAAATTACATTACCTACCTACTTCCTATACACTACATGCATAAAGATTATAGACGGTGAGTAATTCGACAATGCGAAAAACCACCATTCCAAAAACATAATATAATAATAAAAATATAACTTGAAGATTTACATTTCGTAGAACGAATACTACGAAGCGCCGACACTAAGTATCAACATCGATTATTGCGATTACGTATAGACACTGCAGTAGGTACCTACTGTACTGTAGGTACACACCGTGTCTTTCCCTCATAGTCACAGTGTCACATAACATAGTAATTGATTTTATTTTTATAAGCTAAACGAAAAATGGAGTAAAAAGAAAGAAAATTACCAGCAACTAGTAGTAGGTACTCGGTACTCTAATGAAATTTTTTGAAAAGAAGCCTGGAACTGATGTAAGTATTACAATTTTAAATTATTCAAAATACTAAACATTATTAGGCCCGGAATTAAATGTTTTAAAATCGTACAAAATATGTATGACGTATTTTATACATTTATTATAATTTATAATTAGCATTACAACTCTCGCTAAAATTATACAAAATTAAATAAACACCAGTTAAAAAATGTATTCAAAATTTAACTGCAGTCACTGCAGTTTATTCAATAAACTATTATGTCATACTAATTATTATATAAAAATTGAATGAGTTTATTAAAAAAAAATAGAATTTAATAATTTATAATAATAATAATAATTTTACCTACACATTTTCTTGTTTATTATTTAAGGAAAACAGAGAAATCTGATGATGTATCACTGGCAAAGCCCCCCACAAGTTTGCCATACAAATTAATTTCGATCTCCCCCCCTCCCATGAAACATTTACAATTACGCCAATGCCTGTACCTAATACCATGACAAAAATACGAGGAAAACGATTCTGAGTGACTATACGATCTATCCGCCTAATTACTATAATATAAATATTTTAAAATATAGAAGTTATTTATAATGCAATACAAGTAATATATGTATAATGTGTAGGTTGCCTAACGTTTCGTATTTACAAAAATGAAAACGGGCTCTGATAATGTGTTATTACAATATATTATTATTATAATATAAACTATAAACAATAGTTATTTGTGTTTATTGAATTCCTTAAAATATTACAGGTTTTTGTTTTAAGATTTGATTATCACTACCTATAAACTGCCACTATTTGTGCAAAATGTATATTTATTCATTATAGGTATACACCATGTAGCAGGGCTCATTTTCGTGTCCACGAGTGACAATATATATTAAAAAACTGAAATTACGCATTACCGATTCTCGTTTAAGTACAATAGGTAATTGTATTTAATAATAATAATATAATATCCGTGTATCGATGCTTTTTTGGAAAAAAAGTGCCGTTGTGACGATGTTTAAATTTTGATTACATTTATTGTTTCTTACAATACTCGATTAAAAACTTTAAGTCATTTAAACTGTATAAAAGTAAACAGACATTTTGGAAAATGTAATACTGTTAATGTAGGAATAGACTCATGTTTAGGAAATTAAATATTGATATCACTAAATTTAAAACGAAACCCTTGTTAATTAATTATTTATATACTTTAAATCTACACATTGTTGGTTTTCAAATAACATTCACTTTTGTTATAATGTTATGTTGATATAAAAATGCATTAGTATTTTTTTTTTTTTTTTTTTGGTTAAGCATCAACTACATAGGTTATTAGTATTATATTTCTTTCTAACTTGTTAAACTTTAGTTTGTAATTATATTTTTTTATCATATTAATATTATGTATATACTTTATGTCGTATATAAAATTGATATTATATTATACTGTGTTATATTATATTATACTTTTTTTATTTTTAAATAAAAATATTTATATATTATATGTAATACTGTGCTGGCTGCATGGCTATAAATATTATTATTATAGGAAGCTGGTTTATTTTTGATGACAATATACACTTTGTAAATGTTTAATCGAATAAAATTACTTTATTTATATTTAACTGAATAATTTTTAAATTGTTTAACTTTGGTTTATATATTATAGTGTTTAAAGTAAAATAATGTAAAATCAATTAAATCAATTTTTTTTCCTCGACTAGTGGCTACTGCCGACTACTGACTAGTACTTAGCGTGCTAAGTTTCACGCGCTGTCAACCAACATTAAGATGTGGCTGCAGGTCGAAGTTATACTAAATAGGTTCAGTTGTAGTTAGATTCTGTTTTACTTGCGTTAATATTACTTAACCTAGTTGAAATTAGTTATAGAACGATAGGTTCACTTAGGATACATTCGATAGGCCAAATTTATTAAAAACCGGCTTTTAGTTGAATAATTTATCTGCGGGAGGCACATAGGCTCATTTATTATGTTTAAAATGTGTACGAGGTTAAAAATTCCTTTCAAAATCCAAATCCCAAGACCACCTATGGTTACCGTAGTAAATATTAGAGCTCATAGGAGTTACTTATACCTGAGAAACAGTGCATTTTACTATTCTTCTTCTTGTCGAGTCCGGTTTTAAAATGCCAATAATAAAAGTACTAAAATAATATACAAAACCACAAATGTAATGAAAAAAATAAATAAAAAATTAGGTAACGAATCCGGTAAATCTAATAAATACAATTTACTTAAATATATTATGGTTACGTCCTAGGGATAAGAGATTTGTTGTAATTTTGTGATAATCACTTTATCTTTAAGTAGGTAAGTACCGCTATAGTTATTGTTTTTACTTTTTCTTTCGATCTAACTGTAATGATTAAGCACATAAAAAAAAGGTGGGCAAGTGGTTGTTGCTCTGCTTAACAGTAGGTTACAAGTATTGGATTGTGTATTTTTGTTAAATTTGAATTCAGTGATATAATATAATTTTATAAGAAAAACGATTCTGAGTGAAGACGGTCAGTTAGCCTATGATATTACCAAGTATATTTTATGATACTATTGTAAATAAAGTAATTTATATAATATTATAAACTACCTACGTGGAACCTTGTTTTATTTTAGTATTTATAATCAATGATTATACGAATCATCATCGCTGTAGCCGTAGATCGACGCGCCACCAGTAGAAGAAAATAACATTAGAAAACAAAAATCGCCAACGCCGCCGCCGAGCATGGACAACAGATAGCGTGCAGTAAGAAACACGTTTCAAATTGTCATCATTGCATATTAATTAATCATTTTATATTAATTAATATGCAACAACAAATAAAAGATTGTGAAGCGCGTCATCCCAATAGATCACTATAATAACCATGCGTCCGCAACATCAAGTGAAACATCTATAAACTACGAAAACATGTACTACCGTCATTATTAATCCTAACCACGCCAGCAGTCGCATACACTAACAAATATAGGCCAGAGCCTAAGGTCGTCTTCCGTAATGCAAGTCACTAGTATACGTATTTACCTCTGTGGTTGGATATGGTTAATCCAGGTCAAACTCTCTAGAGTTAAATATCACCGCCGCCCTCCGCCGCCCACTACCTCTGCCGAGCTCGGATATGATCGTAAGACCATGTCAAACGAGCCGGTACGAATAATACCGCCGCCGCCGACGCGTTCCGACAATACGTATTGTGCTTGGATATGGTCCACCAGACCAGGTCAAACTAGCCAATACGTATTATCCCGCCGCCGTACTTTTCATTTCTATCGTATTCGGATATGGTGAACCCATGTCAAACGAGACGATTAGAAGTTAACATGTCCCCATATATATCACAATACACAATATCGTTAATGAATGAGCATAGCCGTCATTCGATAGTAATTGTCAAATATCTATCCGTTCCCCGCAAATCATGAACGACGTGCCGACACGCCGCCGTCGTCCGACTATCGTTATTTATACCGCGAACGACACGCACGCGCCGTTGGATGTCCCGCACACTTTGAATCGCCGCTTTTAAAATACCTCGAGAACGAGCCGCAGCTGCCGTCCGACCCAGTGTCGGACTGGCCATGGCCGCTGGGCCGCGAATGCGGCCGGGGCCCCTACCTTTTTTTTTTTTTTTAGTGTCGTCAATTTTGTCCAGCATTCCCTATGGCCTATAATATGATGATGAATAGATGAATAATAGTAAAATGAAATTGTCTAGTAATAAGTTAGAGCAGGTTTTTTTGGATTAATTGCACTACTGCAAGTTAAGTTAGGTTTTATAGGACTTAGACGAGACCACGAGGACCCCGCTTGTCCGACCTTGCAGGGGCCCCAGTGCAAAAGCATCTTATCATTCAGTGTAATTCAGGTAAATATAATAATGAATACCTAACATGATTTAATAATCGCTGTATTTGATAAATTCTATTTTTTTTTTAAATTTAGGACTCTGGGAATAGATCCAGTATAGAACAGCTTCATTATCAAAAGAAAAATACAAATAAAATAAAAAAAAATTTTGTTTCTGTAATTATTAATTATGCTTTTAAATACATCTTTTATAAAATAATAAATGCATATTATACCGCATATTTTGGTTTTTTTTAGTGCATACGTATGCACATATTTCATGGTTTTTTAGCGCATAAAGTTCCGAGCCCTGGTAATAACTAACGATTACATAAAAACCGTATTAATATCTGTCAATCGTCGCTCGTCCACGCCGCCGCCGACTGACTGCCCGTATTTTACAATACGATACCTACGTTCATATCAACGACCATCAACCAACCTGTCAATTCAATCACATCCCAGCCGTCCCGAGAAGGAAGAGCAAAGGAGTATCGTAAGTCCAAAGTCATTGAATCCGTCAAATATATTTCCATGTTATGTGTCAAATCACCATTGAGTGATATAATTACTTAAAAAAAAAATTGTGATCTAATAAATATTTCACGTATTTATTTCAATAAACATAATAATTATTTTATGAACAATTAAAACATGTGTTATGTTCATTCATAATTTAATTATTACAGCATATAATAGGTAATTGTATTTAATATTAATTATATAATATCCGTGTATCGATGCTTTTTGGGAAAAAAAAGTGCCGTAAATCATTCTATGCGTCGCGATTATATTATACTGGCTGCTGACGGTCAAAACATTTAACAACGTTGTCTCGGAGATATTCGAATAAATACTAAAAACGGACATCGACGAATTATTATATTTTCGATCAGTTACAGTTATAGAAATATCTTTATGTCATTGCAATACCGTTCGTATTATATAATTTAACCGCCGTCGTCGCTGCCGAGAATAGACAAAATAACAGTGCTAGAAGAAACAAAACACCACGCCTACAACTGTCAGTTACTGTCGTCGTCGAACTTTTAGAAATTATGCTGGATATCAGATACATATTCCGACTTGGCTGCCGACGGTGAACGCAAACCGGACGCCGCTACATCTACCATAAAGGTACGTGCCGGTATAGTCCCGATTCGGTTAGGATCGATTATATCGATTTTGATATTTTGTTGTATTATCAAAACGAATATAATAAAAATAATAATAATAAAATTTGTTACGTGCTGCCCCTTCAGGGATTCACTATGTAGATGATTTTGAAAATAATAGTAGTCAAATTAGAATAGTAAATGGAATGTTTTTATTATAAAAGAATAAAATGTATAATATCGTCGTGGTAATAGTAGTAGTAGTAGTAGTCGTCCTGTATATGGCTAGTGGCGTGAAGTCGCTTCTGCGTTGCTGGTCCAGGTGCATCTGTTTATGTTGTGCTCCCAGCCCTCCTATATATGATGTCGGTTCCTTTGATAGTTTGGTGGATCCTGCGCGTGGACAGTGTGTCCTTGAGGTGGATGTAGCTGGTTCATAAAGTTGTTATTTTCGCAACCGCCGCCTCGTAATGATAATTAGTTGTTGCCCGCTCCTCTTGATTAGCTTGCCAAAATAGAATGTGGTTTCTAACTATGAGGTTACGCCTCTGCGAGTAGAGTAACACTTATACACTAATGCGTGAATCGATTACCTACATATATTATATATTAGTACGTAAAGCTATTCCTTTACAAACTGAAAAAAAAACCACGCGCTAACAATTACATTACAATTGCATTTTTATCTCAATACAAATAGCCTTCTTACATAATTTTATACTTACCAGTTACTATCAAAGTTATCTGAGAGAACCGTGGTTACTGGTTACTATTATTACTATCATATTATTGTGTATAAACCAGTGCCACAACTAGGTTTTGTGGGGCCCTGATGCGAAATATTTTATGGGCCCCCCTCGCCCTATAGCCTATAGTCTATACCAGTGTTTCTCAACCTTTTTACTGTGGCGACCCCTTTTTTAAATTTAAATTTTTTAGCGACCCCTACGGCCCTACATATATATTTTTACATACTCGCTTAGATTATCATTATAAATAATCTAGAGTCTATAGTTACTACAAATATTATACACTAGAAATATAAAAGATACATATTATAATATTATATTTATTTAAAATTAAAAAAAACGTACATTAAATATTTCATTTTATTATATAAATATATTTTTATATTAAGATTTTTAATGGCTTGGTTGTTGCTGTTGATGTGATATTATTTCGTCAATTCTTGGTTTAATTGACTTCGTCAAGCTAATTCTCATAGCCGATGAAATTTCCAGACGGTTTCTAGTTTTATTTTTTATTGTTGTTAATGTGGAAAAACCATTTTCACACAAATATGTAGTAGAAAATGGAATAAGTAATTTTAATGCTTCTTCAGCCAAACTAGGGATATTCATTTTGAACCTTTATCCAAAATTGACCTATATTTTTGTTGCTTCTGAAAATCTCGTGTAAGCCCACATCTGCACTCAATTCAATCAACTTTTCTTTATTTGTTAATGATAGTATATTTTGATCAGATTGTACGAATGGATTTATTACCCAATTACAATTTTTACGAATGTCTTTTGTGGGGTCGAAATATTTGGACATTTTTTCTCTTAATCTACCTAAGTGTTCTTTTATGATAATACACATTTCATTTATTTCATTTTTTGTTAATATCTTTTCCTGAGTCATGTTAAAAAAATTTGGAAACATATCAAATGTGTAGTTTTTTATTCGATTTGTCCATAGTCTTATTTTTTTTAGGAATGCGTCAATTTTGTTGTACGATATAAAAAGATTAGTATGTGAACCTTGCATACTTAAATTTAATTCATTAAGAATTGAAAATATATCGGAAAGATATGCAAATTTGGCTAACCACACATTATTTTCGAAATAATCACTAAGTGGTGATTTTTTGTCTCTCAAAAATATTTCTACTTCCGTTTTCAGTTCAAATAACCTAGTCAAAACTTTTCCTCGCGACAACCATCGAACATGAGTGTGTAATAGCAAATTTTTAAAACCTGAACCCATTTCTTCACACATTACTTTAAAAATGCGAGTGTTTACGGCACTAGCTCGAATAAAATTTACTATTTTTATGCATATATTTAGAACGTTAAATAGGTTTTCGTTCATATCTTTAGCGGCTAATTGCTCACGATGGATGAAACAGTGTGTTGATATAATATTTTTATGAGCAATTTGTTGAACGCGTGTGACAAGACCATTAAATTTTCCGGTCATAGCTGCAGCTCCATCAGTACAAATACCGAAACAGTTAGAAAATTGTAAATTAATTTTTTGGAAATGAGATGAAATGGTTTTGAAAATTTCTTCAGAAGTACAGTATGTTTTTAAATTTAAGCAACAGAAAAACTCTTCTTGTATATCGTTCAGATCAGTATCTACATACCTCACATACATCAATAATATAGCTTCATTATTTATATCAGTAGATTCGTCGAGCTGTATTGCGTAAAAAATTGATTTTTTGATTTTTTCACTAAGCTGATTTTCAATATCATTAGACATAGTATTTATTCTTCTACTTATCGTATCATTAGACATAGGTATTTTTTTAATCTTTGTCACGTGCTCATTACTAAATAATTCTGTACAAATATCAATCATACACGGTTTTAACAATTTTTCCCCAATTGAGTATGGTTTTTTTGATTTAGCTATGTGTAAGGCTGCCAAATAAGAACATTTTAGGTAGATTTTGTTTTCGACCGTATAAGTATTTATCATTTTTTTATTTTTTTTTAATTCTTCGAATTTTCTTAAAAAAAAGTCCCTTGTATTATTTTTATACTGAGCATGACTAGTTTCCATGTGCCTAATGAGCTTATTTGGTTTTAGTGATGCATTTGCTAATGTCATACCACAAATAACACATTGAGGAACATCCTTTCCATTCTCGTTTAAGTATGTAAAGCCATATTCAATGTAACTATCTTTATATTTTAATATTTTTACCTTTTTGAGTGATGGTTCATCAACATTTTGAGTAGTATCCCAATTATGTTTTTTTGTAATATTTGAGTTTTGATTATCAGAAGTCGATGTATTGTGCGGTTGTTTGAAAAAGTTCGTCATTTGCGACTGTTTAGAAATATTTTATAATAATACATAAAGTCAAATAAAGATAAAGTGTATAAAAATGTGAAAAACAATATAAAAATGCAACTTATTAACATATATTTTACAACGGCGCACGACACGGCGATGTTAACGATGAACTGTGACATAAATATATAATAATATAATATGTGCAGTGTGCACTGCGGCCGCCGCGGTAGCCTTATCTTAGGTTGATACTTGATAATCTATATTCGACGTTTATTATAGATTCTTTAATAGACGTCATAGAGTAATGTCGCTTTAAAAATGATAATAGTGTGTTTTCCATTTTAATATAAATAATCTATACTCGTAATAGGTATGTAATATAATAATATTTTATTGATTTTATTATTTTATTATTTGAGCTTTTAATTTTCGCATTGATTTAAATTTTAAATCATTCGATTGCGACCCTAAATAATAAGTTGGCGACCCCCAGATTGAGAAACACTGGTCTATACTTTTACTCCAATATAATAAAAAAAAGGTGGATAAGTGGATGTCGCTCTGCTGTACAGTAGCTGGTTACAAGTGGGTCACTGTAATGGATGGTGTTAAATTTGAATTCAATGATATAATATCATTGTATAAGAAAAATGATTCTGAGCGAAAACGGTCAGTCAGCCCATCATATTACCAAATATATTTGATGATATTATTGTGAATAAAGTAATTTATATATAACCTATTAACGTGGAGCTTTGTTTAAAATTTTCAATCCTTAGCCATAAAAGTTAAACATTTTATACATTTTCAACTACAAAATAATTAATAAATTATAAATTTGATAAATGTTGTCAACATTTGAACTTTAAATGCTTATAAAAAAAAATTGTGCCTATGTATTTTTAATATTTTTTAACTGCTATTAGAACGATATATCAGGAGCCTTATATTATGTGTATAGATAATACTAATATAAACATTCAGTGAAATTTTCAAGTATCTACAGTCATTCGTTTTTTAATTACTATAAAATAAGAAAATTGTTACATGACAAATCGAGTGAATATCAAATGTTGTAAAAATATAAATTTCAAACGCTCATAAAAATTGAATTTAAGTTTCTTGTAGACATTTTTTTTTGATAAAGGTAGAAAAACTTATGAGTAATCTTATATTACATTTTCAAATCTTAGATTTAAAAAGAAAAATTTTTATGAATTCTCAACTCAAATAGGTCCATGTCAATGGCCCCCCAAGTTTCGAAACTTGAACTTCTGACCACACCAAACGTTTGTGCATCGTTTGTGCAGAAATGTGCACCAAGTCCAATCGTTTGTGCACAAAAACTGAAAGCTCTATCCCTAAAACAAAATGGGGGGGGGGGGGGGCATTGAAACTGTAGCCCCCCACATTGAATATTTGGATTTTTGAATGTGCCGACGTTTGTGCATCGTTTGTGCAGAAATGTGCACCAGGTCCCGACGTTTAGCACAAAAACTCCCAGCGCTATCCAAAAACCAAAGTGGGGGGGGGGCATTGAAACGAGACACCCAATTTTTGGAAAATTGAAATTTTTTATGTGCCAAACGTTTGTGCATCGTTTGTGCAGAAATGTGCACCAGGTCCCGACGTTTGTGCACAAAAACTCCCGGCGCTAACCAAAAAATAAAGTGGGGGGGGGCATTGAAATGAAATTTTTAAGGTGCCAAACGTTTGTGCAGAAATGTGCACCAGGTCCCGACGTTTGTGCACAAAAACTCCCAGCACTATCCAAAAAACAAAGTGAGGGGTATTAACACGAGGGTCGCCCTTCTTCGAAATTTTAAATATTTTTCATATTAATAAATGTTGTTTACGTACCTAATAGGTTTAATAGAATTTTACTATTGCCATGTAAACGTTTAGAAATAGTAGGGCAGCAGGTTCATAATATATTATATTTAAATATTGTATTATAATAATATGAATAATATAATAATATTATGTTATAAATATTCCTAGGTTATTTAAAAATTAAATACCAGTGTTTCTAAAATACAAATACAAAGATCTTAATTTAAAATATCTAAAAACATAACTACCGCTTATAAATTATAATCACAGGTTAGCAATACTAACTTAAAAATAAAAAGTTATAAATTAATATAATAATTGTTTAAGTCGTATACAACCGAACGCAACTTAACCTAATAACTATTAGTTGTTACATCTTATATAATACGTATTTTGGGTATAACATTTAATTTTACACTTTTAATTTAATTCTGAATTGAAAATGTATCCATCATACAGTTTTATACTGTTACTAAAATAAACATTATTATTTATATGTAATATTATACCCACTCAGCACTCAATATTTTTATAATTGGCAAGAAAACATACATTTGCACCAATAAACACATTATCTATCTTGAATTACTATTAAAAGCAATCATAATAAAATATACAGCAAGTTTGTAATTTAAGTTAATTTTTTTAAAAAATATTAAATATATTATCGATTTCTTGTGTTAAATTAACAAAATTGTTTTAATACTATATTAATTAAACAAACAAATCTGAATTCTTTCAGTACACACTATACCAGTGGTCGGCAACCGGCGGCCCGCTTTAAATTCCACGACAACGACATTTAATAAAATATTATATCAAAAAAATCATATTGTATAAAATATATAATTGAATGTTTCTATCAGTCATATTTTATAATGGTAGATATACCTAAAAAAATGTTTGAAAAAATTTTACAGAAGAAAAGTACATTTCAAAGTTCAAACTAAAATGCCCAGAATATTAAACAGAAAAAAACTATTTAAGATATTTATTTCATTAAACAAGGACTATTCAAGAGGTCCCAGATTGTCAATGTTTAAAATATTTAGCTAGAGGTTAAATCCTAAAAAAAAAATGAAGGAGGATGTTGGCGCCCGCAGGCAAATGCATTTTAGAAACCAAAAAAAAATATAGAAAAAATTTAACTGTAGGAATACACTTTACGATGTACAAACTAAAATGCCAATATTCTTAAACAAGAAAAACCAATTAAAATATTTAGTTCATTAAAGATAAGGATTATTCAAAGGTACCCGATTGTCAATGTTTAAAAAATTTGGGTAGAAGTTAAATCCTAAAAAAAAAATTGAAGGAGGGTGTTGGCGCCCGCAGGCAAATGCATTTTAGGAAACCAAAAAAAAATTTTGAAAAAATTTAACTGTAGGACTCTACATTACAAAGTACAAACTAAAATGCCCAGAATCTTAAACAGAAAAAAGTATTTAAAATATTTATTTCATTAAATAAGGATTATTCAAGAGGTACCCCAGATTGTCAATGTTTAAAATATTTGGGTAGAAGTTAAATCCTAAAAAAAAAATTGAAGGAGGGTGTTGGCGCCCGCAGGCAAATGCATTTTAGGAAACCAAAAAAAAATTTTGAAAAAATTTAACTGTAGGACTCTACATTACAAAGTACAAACTAAAATGCCCAGAATCTTAAACAGAAAAAAGTATTTAAAATATTTATTTCATTAAACAAGGATTATTCAAGAGGTACCCCAGATTGTCAATGTTTAAAATATTTAGCTAGAGGTTAAATCCTAAAAAAGAAATTGAAGGAGGGTGTTGGCGCCCGCAGGCAAATGCATTTTAAAAAACAAAAAAAAAAAATTTGGAAAAAATTTTACAGAAGAAAAATACAATTCAAAGTTCAAACTAAAATGCCCATATTCTTAAACAAAAAAACTATTTAAAATATTTATTTCATTAAACAAGGAATATTCAAGAGGTACCCCAGATTGTCAATGTTTAAATTGAAGGAGGGTGTTGGCGCCCGCAGGCAAATGCATTTTAGGAAACCAAAAAAAAATTTTGAAAAATTTAACTGTAGGACTCTACATTACAAAGTACAAACTAAAATGACCAGAATCCTAAACAGAAAAAACTATTCAAAATATTTAGTTCATTAAAGAATGATTATTCATAGGGCACCAAATTATCAATTTTCAAGTCAATACAAAATAATCAATTAGAGTTACATTACTAAAAAAAAAATTGAAGGAGAGTGTTGGTGCTCGCAGGCAAATGCATTTTAAAAAACAAAAAAAAAAAAATTTGGAAAAAATTTTACAGAAGAAAAATACAATTCAAAGTTCAAACTAAAATGCCCATATTCTTAAACAAAAAAACTATTTAATATATTTATTTCATTAAACAAGGATTATTCAAGAGGTACCCCAGATTGTCAATGTTTCAAATATTTAGCTAGAGGTTAAATCCTAAAAAAGAAATTGAAGGAGGGTGTTGGCGCCCGCAGGCAAATGCATTTTAAAAAACAAAAAAAATAAAATTTGGAAAAAATTTTACAGAAGAAAAATACAATTCAAAGTTCAAACTAAAATGCCCATATTCTTAAACAAAAAAACTATTTAAAATATTTATTTCATTAAACAAGGAATATTCAAGAGGTACCCCAGATTGTCAATGTTTAAATTGAAGGAGGGTGTTGGCGCCCGCAGGCAAATGCATTTTAGGAAACCAAAAAAAAATTTTGAAAAATTTAACTGTAGGACTCTACATTACAAAGTACAAACTAAAATGACCAGAATCTTAAACAGAAAAAACTATTTAAAATATTTATTTCATTAAACAAGGATTATTCAAGAGGAACCCCAGATTGTCAATGTTTAAAATATTAAGCTAGTGGTTAAATCCTAAAAAAAAAATTGAAGGAGGGTGTTGGAGCCCGCAGGCAAATGCATTTTAGGAAACCAAAAAAAAATTTTGAAAAAATTTAACTGTAGGACTCTACATTACAAAGTACAAACTAAAATGCCCATATTCTTAAATAGATAAAACTATTTAAAATATTTATTTCATTAAACAAGGAATATTCAAGAGGTACCCCAGATAGTCAATGTTTAAATTGAAGGAACGTGTTTGCGCCCGCAGGCAAATGCATTTTAAAAAACAAAAAAAAAAAAATTTGGAAAAAATTTTACAGAAGAAAAATACAATTCAAAGTTCAAACTAAAATGCCCATATTCTTAAACAAAAAAACTATTTAAAATATTTATTTCATTAAACAAGGAATATTCAAGAGGTACCCCAGATTGTCAATGTTTAAAATATTTAGCTAGTGGTTAAATCCTAAAAAAGAAATTGAAGGAGGGTGTTGGCGCCCGCAGGCAAATGCATTTTAGGAAACCAAAAAAAAATTTTGAAAAAGTTTAACTGTAGGACTCTACATTACAAAGTACAAACTAAAATGCCCAGAATCTTAAACAGAAAAAAGTATTTAAAATATTTATTTCATTAAACAAGGATTATTCAAGAGGTACCCCAGATTGTCAATGTTTAAAATATTTGGCTAGAGGTTAAATCCTAAAAAAAAAATTGAAGGAAGGTGTTGGCGCCCACAGGCAAATGCATTTTAAAAAACAAAAAAAAAAAAATGTTGAAAAAATTTTACAGAAGAAAAATACAATTCATAGTTCAAACTAAAATGCCCATATTCTTAAAAAGAAAAAACTATTTAAAATATTTATTTCATTAAACAAGGAATATTCAAGAGGTACCCCAGATTGTCAATGTTTAAATTGAAGGAGGGTGTTGGCGCCTGCAGGCAAATACATTTTAGGAAACCAAAAAAAAATTTTGAAAAATTTAACTGTAGGACTCTACATTACAAAGTACAAACTAAAATGCCCAGAATCTTAAACAGAAAAAAGTATTTAAAATATTTATTTCATTAAACAAGGATTATTCAAGAGGAACCCCAGATTGTCAATGTTTAAAATATTTAGCTAGAGGTTAAATCCTAAAAAAGTAATTGAAGGAGGGTGTTGGCGCCCGCAGGCAAATGCATTTTAAAAAACAAAAAAAAAAAAATTTGGAAAAAATTTTACAGAAGAAAAATACAATTCAAAGTTCAAACTAAAATGCCCATATTCTTAAAAAGAAAAAACTATTTAAAATATTTATTTCATTAAACAAGGAATATTCAAGAGGTACCCCAGATTGTCAATGTTTAAATTGAAGGAGGGAGTTGGCGCCTGCAGGCAAATGCATTTGAAAAACAAAAAAAAAAAATGTTGAAAAAATTTTACAGAAGAAAAATACAATTCATAGTTCAAACCAAAATGCCCAGAATCTTTAACAGAAAAAAGTATTTAAAATATTTATTTCATTAAACAAGGAATATTCAAGAGGTACCCCAGATTGTCAATGTTTAAATTGAAGGAGGGTGTTGGCGCCTGCAGGCAAATGCGTTTTAGGAAACCAAAAAATAATTTTGAAAAATTTAACTGTAGGACTCTACATTACAAAGTACAAACTAAAATGACCAGAATCTTAAACAGAAAAAACTATTTAAAATATTTATTTCATTAAACAAGGATTATTCAAGAGGAACCCCAGATTGTCAATTTTTAAAATATTTGGCTAGAGGTTAAATCCTAAAAAAAAAATTGAAGGAGGGTGTTGGGGCAAGCAGGCAAATGCATTTTAGGAAACCAAAAAAAAATTTTGAAAAAATTTAACTGTAGGACTCTACATTACAAAGTACAAACTAAAATGCCCAGATTCTTAAACAGAAAAAAGTATTTAAAATATTTATTTCATTAAACAAGGATTATTCAAGAGGTACCCCAGATTGTCAATGTTTCAAATATTTAGCTAGAGGTTAAATCCTAAAAAAGAAATTGAAGGAGGGTGTTGGCGCCCGCAGGCAAATGCATTTTAAAAAACAAAAAAAATAAAATTTGGAAAAAATTTTACAGAAGAAAAATACAATTCAAAGTTCAAACTAAAATGCCCATATTCTTAAACAAAAAACTATTTAAAATATTTATTTCATTAAACAAGGAATATTCAAGAGGTACCCCAGATTGTCAATGTTTAAATTGAAGGAGGGTGTTGGCGCCCGCAGGCAAATGCATTTTAGGAAACCAAAAAAAAATTTTGAAAAATTTAACTGTAGGACTCTACATTACAAAGTACAAACTAAAATGACCAGAATCTTAAACAGAAAAAACTATTTAAAATATTTATTTCATTAAACAAGGATTATTCAAGAGGAACCCCAGATTGTCAATGTTTAAAATATTAAGCTAGTGGTTAAATCCTAAAAAAAAAATTGAAGGAGGGTGTTGGAGCCCGCAGGCAAATGCATTTTAGGAAACCAAAAAAAAATTTTGAAAAAATTTAACTGTAGGACTCTACATTACAAAGTACAAACTAAAATGCCCATATTCTTAAATAGATAAAACTATTTAAAATATTTATTTCATTAAACAAGGAATATTCAAGAGGTACCCCAGATAGTCAATGTTTAAATTGAAGGAACGTGTTTGCGCCCGCAGGCAAATGCATTTTAAAAAACAAAAAAAAAAAAATTTGGAAAAAATTTTACAGAAGAAAAATACAATTCAAAGTTCAAACTAAAATGCCCATATTCTTAAACAAAAAAACTATTTAAAATATTTATTTCATTAAACAAGGAATATTCAAGAGGTACCCCAGATTGTCAATGTTTAAAATATTTAGCTAGTGGTTAAATCCTAAAAAAGAAATTGAAGGAGGGTGTTGGCGCCCGCAGGCAAATGCATTTTAGGAAACCAAAAAAAAATTTTGAAAAAGTTTAACTGTAGGACTCTACATTACAAAGTACAAACTAAAATGCCCAGAATCTTAAACAGAAAAAAGTATTTAAAATATTTATTTCATTAAACAAGGATTATTCAAGAGGTACCCCAGATTGTCAATGTTTAAAATATTTGGCTAGAGGTTAAATCCTAAAAAAAAAATTGAAGGAAGGTGTTGGCGCCCACAGGCAAATGCATTTTAAAAAACAAAAAAAAAAAAATGTTGAAAAAATTTTACAGAAGAAAAATACAATTCATAGTTCAAACTAAAATGCCCATATTCTTAAAAAGAAAAAACTATTTAAAATATTTATTTCATTAAACAAGGAATATTCAAGAGGTACCCCAGATTGTCAATGTTTAAATTGAAGGAGGGTGTTGGCGCCTGCAGGCAAATACATTTTAGGAAACCAAAAAAAAATTTTGAAAAATTTAACTGTAGGACTCTACATTACAAAGTACAAACTAAAATGCCCAGAATCTTAAACAGAAAAAAGTATTTAAAATATTTATTTCATTAAACAAGGATTATTCAAGAGGAACCCCAGATTGTCAATGTTTAAAATATTTAGCTAGAGGTTAAATCCTAAAAAAGTAATTGAAGGAGGGTGTTGGCGCCCGCAGGGAAATGCATTTTAAAAAACAAAAAAAAAAAAATTTGGAAAAAATTTTACAGAAGAAAAATACAATTCAAAGTTCAAACTAAAATGCCCATATTCTTAAAAAGAAAAAACTATTTAAAATATTTATTTCATTAAACAAGGAATATTCAAGAGGTACCCCAGATTGTCAATGTTTAAATTGAAGGAGGGAGTTGGCGCCTGCAGGCAAATGCATTTGAAAAACAAAAAAAAAAAATGTTGAAAAAATTTTACAGAAGAAAAATACAATTCATAGTTCAAACCAAAATGCCCAGAATCTTTAACAGAAAAAAGTATTTAAAATATTTATTTCATTAAACAAGGATTATTCAAGAGGTACCCCAGATTGTCAATGTTTAAAATATTTGGCTAGAGGTTAAATCCTAAAAAAAAATTGAAGGAGGGTGTTGGCGCCCGCAGGCAAATGCATTTTAGGAAACCAAAAAAAAATTTTGAAAAAATTTAACTGTAGGACTCTACATTACAAAGTACAAACTAAAATGCCCAGATTCTTAAACAGAAAAAAGTATTTAAAATATTTATTTCATTAAACAAGGATTATTCAAGAGGTACCCCAGATTGTCAATGTTTAAAATATTCAACTAGAGTTACATTACTAAAAAAAAAAATTGAAGGAGGGTGTTGTTGGCGCCCGCAGGCAAATGCATTTTAAAAACAAAAAAAAATAATTTGGAAAAAATTTGGAAAAAATTTTACAGAAGAAAAATACAATTCAAAGTTCAAACTAAAATGCCCATATTCTTAAACTTAAAAACCATTTAAAATATTTAGTTCATTAAAGATAAGGATTATTCAAGGGTACCTGATTGTCAATATTTAAAAAATTTGGCTTGAGGTTAAATCCTAAAAAAAAAATTGAAGGAGGGTGTTGGCGCCCGCAGGCAAATGCATTTTAGGAAACCAAAAAAAAATTTTGAAAAAATTTAACTGTAGGACTCTACATTACAAAGTAAAAACTAAAATGCCCATATTCTTAAATAGAAATAACTATTTAAAATATTTATTTCATTAAACAAGGATTATTCAAGAGGTACCCCAGATTGTCAATTTTTAAAATATTTGGCTAGAGGTTAAATCCTAAAAAAAAAATTTTGAAAAAATTTTACAGAAGAAAAATACAATTCATAGTTCAAACTAAAATGCCCATATTCTTAAACAAAAAAACTATTTAAAATATTTATTTCATTAAACAAGGAATATTCGAGAGGTACCCCAGATTGTCAATGTTTAAATTGAAGGAGGGTGTTGGCGCCCGCAGGCAAATGCATTTTAGGAAACCAAAAAAAATTTTGAAAAAATTTAACTGTAGGACTACACATTACAAAGTACAAACTAAAATGTCCCGAAACTGAAACAGAAAAAACTATTCAAAATATTTAGTTCATTAAAGAATGATTATTCATGGGGCACCAGATTGTCAATGTTTAAAAAATTTGGCTAGAGTTAAAAACATAAAAAAAAAAATTGAAGGGAGATGTTGGCGCCCGCAAGCAAATAGATTTTAGAAAAAATTTGACTGTAGGAACACATTTTAGGAGTACACGGGTACTCAGCGTACTCCCAGGTATAGCCGGTTAATCTTGAAAAATATTTATACAAATACATAAATAAATCTACTAGAGTTCAATGAATTGAAAAAAAAATTGTTTGAGAAATCTGTGTGAAATAACACTAAACAAAAGAATACGCTGGAAGCTAAATACTGCAATACATATTAACTACAATCCAAAAACTAGGTATTGTTTACATTATAATAATACGAACAGTTATTATGATCAGAGGTGTATCACCGTAATATATGTATTAGAAAATGTATAAAAACGAATGTAATTTATAAAGGATGCAAAAAAATTAAATCAGAAAAAGGTCCTGCACGGAGTCTATTATGTGATTGTAATTTATGAAGGACACAAAATAATGTTTAATTTAAAATAATATTATGTTTGGCTGGGTCTACAGTCAATATTAAATAACAAACTATAAAGTCTAAATGCAAATAAAAACATAGTCAGATATCTGTTTTAGTCTTTGTAAATATGTGCGGAAAAAAATGAGATATAGTACAATGTAAAAAAATGTGGAAAGAAAATCCTGAGAATTCTTTGACAGTAGGATAATAAAACACAAAACTATATATTAAATTAAAACTATTGATTTTATACATTTTCTATTTACAAAAGCTCATAAGTATTAAAAACCTTATAAAATCCTAAAAAAATTATATTTTGTTATATTTTAAAATACATTTTATAATTTGTTGTGTTGGAAAAATCATTATTTAATGTTGGCTGTATTTAAGTTTTTAATAACTATACTGGTACAACAGCTGACAGTCTTTAAGACCGTGTTAAAAACTATAATAATTAGTTAACGTCTAATTTACTGTCCTATCCTAACCTAACCTAACATAACCAAATTAATAATATTTAAATATTTTCTTTCATTGTTATGTTGACAATATCGAATACCTTTATAGTTAGTAGGAAAAGATCATCGCAAAGCTCTCGACTAGTGATTGTAGTCGTCTATCCTCACCATAGCTTCAACTAATCTTAGGTTTACCAAACTAGCCTTCTTATAGTATTAGGACACTTTGAATAAAATGATCCTGAATTGCAGGTTGCCGAACTTATAAGTGATTGATTATCAAGTTGATCCTTAGATTGTTGACACCTTAATCCATGCTATGGATGAAGCCCATAGATGATAAAGATATGGATAGTCCACGCCTATGTTGAATACACTTGAGGTTGCGTTCCCGGATTGAGGCTCATTTATATTGATAGTCGATATAGGTATACTTTATTTGGCATCAATTGTTCCCCTCGAAGACCGCTGATAAGACCATTATGTTATATCTTTATTATCTATGATGGAGCCATACCCAGCTCACTCGTGTAAACAATTTGAAGTACATATCCTTGAGGCATTTCCTTTTAGGAAATTAATTAAATCCTCAAACATAACTCTTAATTCAAGAGCTTGTAACTAATACAATCATAATATAATATGAGTATAGTACATTCGTAATATTTTTTTATAATATTTACTGTTAGTGAAATATTAAGTTTGTATTTCTAATATAATATATGTTATGATACGACACTTGCACCATCCCAATCGGAAAATTGTGACTTACGCCGACACTCACGAAGGGCGCAGTACTGTGACTGTACTGGAAGCCAACAGTTGGATGGCCCTTACGGGTACAGTACTGGCCATAATTTTATCCAGTACTGGTGTAGTACTGGAAAACCAGCACTGGTAGTTTAGTGCTGATCTAGTACTGGTATTTTACGGACTCTGTTTCAATGGCGAGCAAGGGCCAGCCAGTGTTTGTCGTAGTTATGCCTACATTGGCATAATACGGGCATATTACGTGCTCCAATCGATATGCTAGTAAAGGCTAGCCACTGTTCCTCGTAGTTGAGCCTAGGTTGACTGAGTACTGGCATTTTACGGGCTTTGTTTCAATGGCGAGCAAGGGCCAGCCAGTGTTTTTCGTAGTTGTGTCTATAACTATTATTGTATATAGTTGACCCATCCTAGTCCGTAACTCGTTCTTCGGTTTTGGCGGCGACGCTGTCACGGTCGGTGTCGGTCAATGGTTTCGACGGTGAATATATAGCTTCTCGTCCCACAGCCAGTGGATGATTTTTTTTTTTTGGGGGGGGGGGGGATACCCATTCAAGTCGAGTACCAGATAATGATTAGCGGCAATCAACTATAGAAGTAAATATAATGGCAGATCAACATTAACTTGATACTTGATACTGACAGTATATAAGTATAGAATATTACGGGCTCTGTTTGAAGTTTTGAACTTATAATACTTAATTTATATTTTTTATGAATAAAATGCTTTTTGGCACTTTTTCTGATTTCGTAGGTATTTAATATTACAGGACAAATATCCAGGACACTAATAAAACCAACCATCCACAATGATAAACTTTTTTCAAGCTGTTTAAATTTTCTAAATTGATATCATACATTTTATCAGTATACCTATTCCCATGCCAATGTTCGGCATAGCGCTTAGGGGTAGGTATAATATAGCTGTGCAAATAATATAAATATACCGGCGTATTCAGTCATCCTAAATACATAGGTATCATGTACAGCTGTTTTTTACTTACTGTGTTATAAAGGGTAATCGTTTAAGACTGAGTAGTCTGAATATCTAATTGTGTGGGTATATATTACGAATTACGATATAATATTGGTAGGTACATATTTTTGTAAAGGTTTGTTCTAGTTCTACTCTATAATGGTAGCTATTTTATAGTTTTATAGGGGTACCTTTTGATTTTAATTGTATTGTTTTTAAAACAGTATTTTGCCTTGTCTTTGTGTCAGTGTATCAAAGGTATGTCGTATACTCGTATTTGACTATAATGATTTACAATTAACTTGGTTAATATTTAAAAGCGATTTGAACCACATTTGTTTTATTTAAATGTATGTGTAACAAAATACTATTACCTAAGTATTATATTTGTATTAGCCACGATTCACGAAGTCGTACAAATTATAATATTAGTATATTCCAATACAAATATTCAAATTTCAGTTACACAGTTTCATGAAGATGACAGTTTAATAAACAAATATATTATAATATAGTATTGTATTATTAATTATTATATTGTTTAGTATAATGATTTCTGTTGTTGTTAATCAGCCAATTTTCGGAGAAAACCATAATATAACGGCTGTATGCCCCCGCCGTACGCCGCACTGCCAATGTATTATCGTTCGATCATTTCACGGCGTTCACACACTCACACGATATATACGAATACGATACACACATACGTACTACAGCGTTCACTGAACAGTGACTATAAAAAAAAAATAGTTACTATTCTACCGTCTACGCCTGTGTAAGTGTTATAGCGCAATACGTCTTGTTAATGTTTATGAATATTGTTAAATTATGTAAACTATATTGTGTCGTCGGTTTTTAAATTTTTTTACTAACCCAGCTAAACTTACTTACTAAACCCAGCTACGACGCACGTGTTGACGTAACGTACCACGTACCTACATCAAAAAAGTTTAGTTGTGCAGGTGCATTTTCGGTAAGTACATACTAATCTACTTTTTTAATTATTATCGTTCTCATTATTGTTATTAATATTATAAATTGTAACTTCGTACTAAAACTCACTGTTTACATGAATCAGAATTAATATAAAAATAATAGGTTACCTATGCTATAATATAAAAAATAGGTATTCAATTTTGTATACGCATATTGATTATTTTCATTCAATGTAATAGCCAATAGGTTTGTATAATTGTAATTAATGTTTAATTCATAGGCGTGCGCAGTCCTTGGCAGGAGGGGCAGTCATATGGTAGTTAAATCATTTTTTTAAATTAACATTTGTAATTCTTTATAATTTGACTTTATTAGAGCAAAAATTGGATTCGTAGGAGGGGCAACTGCACACGCCTATGTTTATACCAAAATAAAAAATATTTATAAGAGTAAAGCATAATAGTTTTTAAATTACATCAACAATTAATGTGCAGTAGGTAATTGAAGACTAAAAAAAGTTGAGACCCCCCAACCCCCTTTAATGGGTTTTAACTTTTGGTATACATGGGCATACATTGGTATGCATTTTTATATTATGTCGTCCAGTCACATATGTTAGCATACTACTTCTAATTATATTTTAATCAATAAGATTAAGTATCATTGCATGTATGCTCATTATTTTTTCACTTTAGTATCTCTTCACATTTTTACAATACCAAGCACATTATAAAATATTACTTTATAAGTATACTTTTTAGTGATTATCTAAAAAAAAAAAATAAATATTTGTTATGCCACTTACCAATTTCACCTAATGTATTTTTTTTAAATTAGGTATGCCACCTTCAGAAACTTATGTTTCAAAAGCAAATTTAGAATCGGTCAAAAGAAGCTTAGAATATAAAATCACAGAAGAGGCCAAACAAACAAGGCACTTATTTGCATCCCACTATAATATAGGAGATATTAACAAAATCATGCAAGAAGAAAACTTAGATGACATGCCCAAATTAAACTTAGAAGATTTCCAACAGTTTGATAATGAATTAAAACATAACTTGGAGTTAATAAAAAAGATGGTAGAATTACTACTGAAACTGCACGGTTTTATTTGATTTGTAAATCTATTTTTTTATTTTTTAGAAATGTTTTATGTTGATCACCATTAAAAGTGGAGATAAATTATCTGAAAGTTTAAAAGCAGTTATTCCGAGAATAATTTCGAAGGAAGTACAATTATTATAATAATTATAGTGCTTTTGGAAGGGAAACAAATGGAAGCAAGAAACTGAACTTTTCTGGGACACAATCATACTTATTAGGTATATAATATTGTTCATATTTTGTATTTTATTTTTTTAAGTGTTATTTATTTTTGATTTCAGAAACCATTACTACCAAAGACCCTAATTTAAAACTAAAGGATATTTCAAGCCAACTAAGCCGTTGGTTTTCGGGTGCTAAGGATCGTGAAGGTGGGAAGAAAGAAAGGATTTTTAAGAAAATGAAACACAGCCTTAGTAGAGAAGATAAAAGTGATTAAAATATATTAATTGTATTTTAAAAAGGTGTTGTTTAATAAAGATTTTGAAGAACTAAATTGAATTATACTTTATAAATTATTTATATCTTAGAAATACTAAAGATTGATCACTATAAGAACATTTTATTTTTTGAACTAGGCATAAACATGCTAAGTTATATATTAATTTGGAAATTGTATTCAACTTTTTTATAGTTACCTACTATATTCTACTCATTTTATAACATATTTTTTTATATTTATACATACATAGGAATAGATATTAATATATTTATCATTGTTACATTGCATGTTGGCACAATACATAAACTGACAATTATAGATCATTAAAAATATATTATAAAATATTTATATAAGTTTTATTAGTAAGGGCATGCCAGCACAGAACCAGCAATGGTAGACCAGTCACCAGTACAGAATATTATTGCGCCAGTAATATTACTTAGTACTACACCAATAATGTTATTCAGTACTGGTCTAAATCTGCCTGCCAGTAATATGCCAGCATTAGCCAGTACTGGCGGAATGCTGCGCCTGTTGTGGATTTCCGATTGGAATGGTCCCTTGATATAGTAATGTGGCGACCCGGCACATCTCTTTTAGATAAATGATTAAATACTTAATCAAGTCTTCCAATTATCTCCCTATTATTACAACACCGTTACCAATACGCGTTTTTTTTTGGGGGTTAGTTAATATAATTGCATGTTTTCATGATTTCGTATTTATGCTTATTTTCTTAAAATGTTTTTATATTTTCGGTTCATCCGTTACCTACCTACATACCGTTACCTACCTACCAAATGTGTAAATAAAGAATTTTTTTTGTAGACCAATTTGAATTATAATTTATCAATTTAAAAAATTTTTAATAAAAATGTTTTCATTCAGTATTTTTTTGAATTTTAAGTGCATACATGCAGGCAAATATTTAACACTTTTTCATTGCATTAAATTCACAACCCTGCTAATTACTTTTACTTCCAATCATAATACCTACCACAGTTAATGTTAAATGTCAAATTGTCAACAATCAACTGCTTCTTCAACTTGATAACACTAATAGGATGTCAGATTTTTAGCGCACCATTTATTTCTCTCTCTGACCCAATCATTTTAGTGTTTTCTTAATCGTACATTTGGTATGCTACGCGTGGGTCAAAGATGGAAAACAAATAGTGCGCTGACATCCCAACCGGCAACAAGTTTACACGAGTGAGCTGGGTATGGCTCCATCATAGATAATAAAGATATGGATAGGACGGTTGCACCCAAAAACCGTACACTTTTGATTTTAGCCCAAAAAAGGTCGATAGCCAAACACCGCACAGCTTAACGGTCATTGTATAACAAATTACCGTACATTTATAGTGGGTTAAAACGGCACGCTATTTTTAGTAAAAATAGTGAAAAGATAAGATTATATGATATGTACTATTGTTTCAATTTTAGGAAGAATTTTTACGTGACGGAGATCGTATAAAGTTTTTAAAAAACGTCGGCAGTCGGTTTCAGCCAATCAAACTTTGAAAGTTTTAATTTTTTTTAAAATTAATATTTAAAATTTTTTAATATACCTATACATTTTTTGTTTTACATTTTTTTTAAATTAATATTTTAAATTATTGAATTTATACATTTTTAAGTTGACATTTTTTTAAAATTTTTAAATAAAATTTAAAAAAAAATAGAACAAATTATTAATTGTACATATACACGTGCGTTTTTTGTTTATCGATCTTTTTGGGGTCAAAATCATAACTGTGCGGTTTTTAGATACGACAATTTCTAAAATTGTGCGGTTTTGACCTATTAAATGTGTGCGGTTTTAACCTACCAAAAGTGTGCGGTTTTGACCTGTATTTTATCAAAAGTGTGCGGTTTTTGCAGTCAACGGATAGGACATAATGGTCTTATCAGCGGTCTTCGAGGGGAACAATAAATTGAGGCCAAATAAAGTATACTTATATCGAGTATCGACTATCGACTATCAATATAAAGGGGCCTCAATTGCCTTCCCCTCCGGGAACGCAGCCTCAAATGTATTTAACATAGGCGTGGACTATCCATATCTCTATTATCTATGGGCTTCATCCATAGCATGGATTAAGGTGTCAACAATCAAAGGATCAACTTGATAATCAAACACTTAAGTTCGGCAACCTGCAACTCAGGATCTTTTTATTCAAAGTGTCCTAATGAGTCATAAGAAGGTTAGTTAGGTAAACCTATGGTTAGTTGAAGCCAAAGAGTCAATAGGGCCTTTGCAATTCAAGATCTTTTCCTACGTAGTCGGCATTGTTAACATAACTATTCTACCTTTACACTTTTTCTTCCCCTGTCTCTCACAGCTATATACAGGTTCAGCCACTCTCATTCCACACCACCATAATATGATCGGTATTCTGTCTATCCATCTCTTCTTCAGTCTTCTCGCCCATCATTTCTCCGTTAAATTAACTTCTATAGCCACTCTCACTATCTCTTATCATACAGTGACCGAACCACCTAAACCTATTCTCTCTTGTTTTCACTACAATATGTACACTACCCTACACTACCATTAA
The DNA here is from genome assembly GCF_019925205.1 of Metopolophium dirhodum. Lineage (NCBI taxonomy): Eukaryota > Metazoa > Arthropoda > Insecta > Hemiptera > Aphididae > Metopolophium > Metopolophium dirhodum. Next base: position 29,979,999 of record NC_083565.1, on the reverse strand, counting down.
TTAATTAATTTCTTATTCTATCCTCTTTTGTACCTTAACACCTTACTTATTATTCTCATATCTGCTACTCTCACTCCACTTACCTACCCTAACCTTACATTTCTTTTTCATCTTTCCCTTTCATACACCAAAAATTCTGAAATCCTGTTGACCCATTTCCTTATCTTCGCCATATCACACACTTCCTAATTCCTATTCACTCAGTCTCTAGTTACCTACAAGTCATCGTACTTGATTATCGGTGAAAATATTTAAATATCATTGAGCGAATTCCCTACTCGAAAGAATTGCTTAAAAAAATATCATGCCTCACCAATTTTCTAATTTTAAACACGACTTTATTGATAGCCCGAATAGTGGTATTATACCAGTATAGTTACAATACAAATATTGAAAATTTTCGGGCAATACATCGCCTGATCAATTAACTATAATAAAAAAAAACCTACTGAGAAATAAGAAAATACATACCCCGTGACGGAATCGAAATCTGCTACGAAAATTAGTCTTCGAAACACTGAAACGTTCACACATTTCAATCTGCTTATGATAATATATTATTCCCAGTTTGAAAATGTTCATTGACGAATACCATTTCTGAAATAACACGCATCTTATGCAGTAAAATGTTCTACAATATTCTAATGACCTAGTTACAGTCTACAGATATTATATAAACCTACCTATAAATACCTAATATTAATTTTTATTACACAGAGTTTGTATTTTTAAATGTTGTATTTAAGGATTTATTAGTTTTATTTTTATACCTAACAAAAATTACATTTATTCACAAGTCAGTTATCAACTAGAACACGACTACGAGTAAGACAGCGTTTGGATTGTTCGGACTGACGTATAATTTATTATTATTATACATTGCGCCTTTGGTAGGCAGTAGTAAACGTATATGCTTCTACGTTATTTAGTTAACAGATTTTCCGCGACAATAAATATTTAATTCAAGTCTAAAAATTAAATGTAAGACCAAAATAATATAAAAACAAACTCATGCATAAACATCGACTCTTCCAGTGAAACCTAGCTGTACTGCAGCACACGCTGTCGTCGAAGAAACAGCTATCTTCATCCGTCTACATCTCGCTCCATCTCCATCTCTCTCTACATCTCGCTCCATCTCCATCTCTCTCTACATCTCGCTAATTGAAACTTATCTAGTATACAATACTAGTACCTTTATGATCTGTAATATATTCTGGTGTTCGATGAAAAAGATTGAAATAAGATAAAAATACATATTTTTTTGGTTTTGAATATGAAAGCTGTGAGATGATCGATATGAATTTTGTGAGAAATATAGAGGTACTAGAAAACTGAGACGAGTGTGTTGAATGAAATAAATTAAAAAATTGATTAACACAACAATCGCTTAAAAATTAATTTAATTCAAATAATGAGATGAACCTTATTAGATCATTTAAATTTTCCAGAACAAGCCCCCAGTTGTTGGTCGCATGCCAATTTTAACCATATACTAGACCACAAGTTTATAGACATTCTATAATGCATTCTGCTGCCGGTGGCCCTAGACACTGTTGGGGAAATTATATTTCTTTAGTAATTAAATTACGATACGAATTATAATTTACGTAGGCACTTGTCCAATACTCGACTACCAGAATTTAAATTAAAGAATGTGATATACCTAGGTAACATATCGATCGATTCTAAAACAGAAACTTAACCTAGGTACAAATAATATCACAATATCAAATAGTGAAATGTGAAAATTTGAAGAAAATTTCCTATAGGTATATCCCGTAAAACCCCCAAAATAAAACGTACATTTGAGGTGTTCTCTTAAAACCCAAATATTTAATGCCCGTATCCCGTATGCATAGAAAATGTATGTTTCACATTTAACGAAAACTAAAACTATCGTGACGGAACTGAATTACGAAGAACGTATAAAACAAAAATAATCGTCACCAAGTGATAGGTATAATCTGCTATGTACTTACAAATCATATTAAATAACATTAATCATTATGTATTTTCTTATTTTGTTAGGTAGGTATAAAAACCTACCTTCCTACTTATAAAAGCATTACCTAATCATTGATTTACAATTTTAAAAATTATTCTACTTTAACAATAAATTAACAGTTGTAGGCAAAGTATTATAATTTAAGGTATTTTTCATAATATCCTAATTTTTGTACACCTATAACAACTGGATTTTAAAAACTACTCTACGTCTAGCGAGTATATAAGTTTGTCTGACAATAAATATTTACATTAGGTCTACCGCGTAAACAGAGTAGGTAGTAGGACAAAACTTACGTAATTATTTATTCTTCCGGCGAAACGCGGTCCCTTTGAGTGTATAATATTGTCTAGTGTCAGAGCTGTGCGTCTCCGCCAAGCAAAATGCAGCGCGCGTCTTCATATCTCCGATCCAAAAGTTCAGTCTGGAAGTATTAAGATTAATGACATTTATAAAAATAGGCACCTAGTTTAATAACTAGAATGGAACAAAATATGTGAGTACGTATTGGAATCGCTGTTCGTCTCAAACGATTGTCATTTGCCATACATTATTTATAATTATAACCTAACCGTCCCAATCATAGAAAATATATATATGGTCCTAACCAATGGATGATGGATATTTTTACATTATCTTCAAAATAACATTTATTTGTTTCTACTAGATGCAAATGCAGTAAATTGAATTCAAATTTATAATGTAGATAACGGTTTTTTTACTTGGTAACCATTTATTTATTACTTGGTTTATAAACAAATTCTAATTGATATAAAATAGTAATTATATAAAAATAGTTTTATTGATCCCAATATTTAAAAATAATGTTTCAAATAAAATAATAAAAAAAAATTAAGAAATACCTATTAATTAATATGTATTACGTAAATAACAAAATAACTAAATAAATTCGTGTTTTTTTTTTAAACATTTTCAGTCCCCCCCCCCTTTACAAAATTGTGTCACTCGTCCTTAGAGTGGTGCGCCCCTTAGGTTAAGAGCCCTTGAAATAGTGTATGTTAAAAAATCAGCCATATCCTCCCCCCCCCATCACTTGACAAAATCATGTGACTCATTTAGCTACTTTATGAATTAAGAACAATACATTGAACGTACAAAACTCTACCTACCTACGTAATAGTTATCAACCTATTAACCCATCAATAATATTATATTTTTATTGTGTACACTAATCGATTGGTATATACAAAATAACGTTAAGTTATAAATAGGACGTGGATTTAAATGCATTAAAAATAAGAAAAATGCACTTATGTTACAAAGCTTAATAAAATGGCCAGAAAAATTAAAAGTCCAATTTAAACGAATATAAAATAGAATTTAGATAAGTGTATAGGTAGTGTATTCGTTATATTTTGAGTTTCATTATAGCACATCAGTCGATCAGATGCTATTTAATATTTTAAAATAAAAATATTCGACAGTAATTCCATATTGGCAAGTGTTGTTTTCTATAACTGAAGACTGAAGTTATAGTATCGAACATAATGGGTACGTAAAAAAATAGAAATATAAGAAAAAAAATTACCTTTTTTTAATTGTATTTAACTTTTTTCTAATAAGTTTTATAAAATTGACTTTATCCCATATAAATGTTCTAATTTCATTTTTCAATTCGTTGATAATATATGAAACGAATTCTTTGCTTGGAAAGCAATGTTTTAGAAAATTCAGAAAATGCAGTTTATATTTAAATATTATAAATAATAATTTCTGATGCATTGATGCGGAAGAGTGAGGGGGTGGACAATCTGCCGAACCGAAATCTAACATTTTAAACACTTAATATAAACAATTTTTCACACACGCGTCATGGTATGAAAATGAAAAAATATTTATAATTCATATTTATACCGATTTTCTACCGAAAAAATAAATTACTTTCATCTCAATATTATTTATTAGTTAACGATATCTTTGCTCGGAATCGTTTTTCGTTTGTTCGTTTTGTATTTTAATAATTTATACGTGGATATATTATTATTACTAATAATTATAGTAGTTGTGTTTGTTTTATTTCATTAATTTATTTAGTACTATACCAATAAATTATATATAAACTAATAATTTTTAAAACATTGTGTTCAAAAAAAAAAAAAAAAAATGTGATTTCAATTAGAGTCTTGTAATGTACCTACCTATATTTAAAAAATAAATAAATATAATAATAAATGTTGAACTTTTAGGGACATAATAGGTAACACATTCGTGTATGTAGTATTACACTATTTATATAGGTATATTTATATACCTATACGAGTATATGAGTAGGTATATTATTCATAAGTGCGCACACGTCAGGATAGGCAGTTGACCATTCCGTGAATATACTTTTATGTGTACATGGTTATACATCCCTAATCCCTATGATATAGAATATAAATATTAGGTGAACAATAGAAGTTAAGTATGTGACACTAAATTAATAGTTACCTATAACTTATAACGTTGTATTTGGGAAAAAAATTACCAGTTATTAATTAAAATTGTATCTTATGACTATTATCAGTTATAAGTCATAACATATATTTCTATAAATTAAACCAAAATATTTATATATTTATATTAAGTACCCTGTATAGTGTATTGGTATGCACCTATTAATTATAATTATTCTACAAACAGGGACTGGAAAAATGACGACGGCGTTTATATCTCGCGTATTTTATACATTTCTAGTCCGGAATTAAAATATGCGGCTACAACACTTAGATAGCACATTTTTCGTGACATTAAATATTTGTTTTAAGTCTTAAAAGTAAATTCAAGCCCCAAAAGAATATAAAAACAAACTTACTTTAATTATCGACTCCTTCGGCGGAATCCGTGACGTGTGTGAACTGCGACGCCCATGAGGAAACGCTCCAGAATACAGCCAGAACTTAGAATATTGTGATTTATGAAAAATAAAATTATACGAAACGCAGTAAGTTTTTTGCTCATATCTTCTTTGCTTATTGAAATTTTAATCGACTGTGTCTTCTGCAACGACTTTGAGATTTGCCATAGATTAAATAAATAAATGATAGATATCATACTAGGTACGTCAATATGATGAATCCACGGATATAATATAATGCAACTTTTTATATCAAAGAGTTCTGTGTTAAGGACCAATTTGTTCATTGAAATTTGATAAGACAATAAACCAAAATAGTTTATAATTTTGAATTTGAATTATAATAATATGATATAGGTATTATTTAAATTATTATTTTCGTTTATCAATTTAATTATTGATTAAGGTGGTGAATAGATATCAGAAGCACAAGAATATTTTTATAAGAGCATATTGTATTTTATGAATTATTAAATAAAAATGTGATAACTGTATTTTAGAGTTAACATAAAGCCATAAACGTTTACAGTAAATTCATCAAATACTATAATACCAACTATATTTTTACAATGATGTGTGTTTTTTTTTTTTTTAATATTTTTAATTATTTTTTCTTGTGGTCTGTGTAAACGATAAATATTCGTAATAAAGATTCAATTTTCATATATAATATTATATTATAGGCACTCAGTATGTAATCATATGTTTATTTTTAGTTTAATTTAATTGTAGGTATTTAGTAAATAATAATAGGTATACGAGATTGTGTTTTCGAACAGCAATAAATTTATTGTTTTTATTAATACCTACACCATAATAGGGAACTAAAATTTTGTAAATGATGTACAAATGTATTTTTGGTGTTTTAAGGCTGCTGTAAGATCAATTTATGAGAATCCTTGCATTAAATTGTTATGAGGTGTATAATGTATTTACGTATATAAAAATATAAAATATAAAGATTAATAACATTATATTGTTTTAAATACTTCGCGCAAACCCGGCGTATAGTATAACATGCAAAAAGGTGCATATTAAACTTGGCGTGGTGAAACGAAGACGGTCTCGCGTATTTTATACATTGCGCTATTGGGATTAAACTTATAAATGCGTCTACGTCACGTAGTTAACAAATTGTCCGTGGCAATAAATATTTAATTTAAGTCTAAAAAGTAAATGTAAAATAGTAGGTAATAATATGAAAACAAACTTACTCGTAAACATCTACTCTTCCGGTGAAACGCAGCTAGAGTGCCGCCATCGCCGAAGAAACAGATATCTTCATCCATCTTTATCTAATCATCTCACTCCGATGAGCTGAAACTTGAAAGTATCGAAATATTTTATGAAAATAACCTGATCAAACGAAATTTGCGATTTTGTGTTACAACTTATCCGGTTTAACGAACTGTCCGTTTATATTTGTGGCCTATTATTTTTTTGTTCACTGAAATCAAAATATACAATATATTATATTTATAATACAATAGTATTGCTGAAATTATTAGAATTCTTAACCGTCGCCGACGAATTTCGACAATAATTGACGATTGCCATAGATATCATAAAATATATTATTTACTATGATAAATCCAAAGAACTTATATATTATTATATAAATACTCAGTAAACCTATACGGTATAATTATAAATCGTATGTTCTTTTACAGAAATCTTTGTCATCTGCAATGCACCTATTCTGGTTTTCTATTTCAATTATAGTTCGCATGCCAAATTTAACTATACAAACTGGTCCGCAAGTTTATAGACATTCTAATACATTCTCCCGCCAGTGCAAATAGACAAAGTGTTTGAGAAGTTATATTTTTTTGGTACCTAATTAATTTACAATATGAATTATTATAAGTTACCTATGTAGGTACTTGTCCAAAACTCGACTACCTGCAAATCATTGGTTTTTATGGTATAGCCTTACGAAGTTCGCGATTTTCGGTGTTTTACGCACCCGTACAACGCTTAAAGTTTACCGAGCTTAAGTATTACAAATTAATTTTTTTTTAATCTAGGTAAATCAACGTTTTAAAATTGATTGTGCAAAAATAATTCTGACACCCACCCATGGTGGTTTTACATAACAAGTCGAGGGATGTTTTTGATTTTAATTGTTCGAGCAAACGCAGTGTGGTATACCGGGTACATATGAAAATACCAAAAATTTCAATTAGTTATAAAACATATAACTTAAAAATAAGATTGAACGCCAAGTTCAGACTTCCCTGTCGTTTTCAGTTAAAAACTAATGATTTCCGGCAATTATTTTTTGCAATATCGATCTTAATTCGTTGTAACTTGTAATTTATATACCTATTTTAAAAATATTATTCGTGGGTAATTGAAACGTCTAAAATATATTATCATATACAAATACGATAATAAACAAATAATAATAATTCAACTTAACCGGCTACGGTATTAATAATATTTAATAATATCAATATAAATATAGTATACATTATCCTAGGCTGACAAATCGTCTCCACTTAAAATCGTTTTTCGTATACTATGATATTATATCATTGAATTCAAATTTAACACTATCCATAACAGTCACCCACTTCTAACCTACTGTTCAGCAGAGTCACATCCAATTTTTTTTTTTAGATTCTGAGGGAAGCGATGAATGTATTAATTTTACAATGATGTGTGTTTTCTTTTATTTTTTTTTTTGTGTCTGTCATTACCTTTTGGGACAGTAAAAGTTCTTGAATTTTCTTTAACAGTAACTTTTCTGATAGTGAATCTAGTTGGTACAATGGGGGGTCAGTAGTTTTCAAAAGCGACGTGAAAAACAAAGGAAAAACGGGAATTTTTTACGCAAAGTCCGTTTTCGAGAAAATCGATTTTGGTTTTAGGTGCAACACTAAAACAAATGACCGTAGGTACATTAAATTTTGACTGAATGCTTATATTAGCATTTTCTATACACCATAACATTTTCCAAATATTTTGACTATTTTGAATTCTATAAATATCAATAAAATTTTATCTGTTGAGTAAAAAAGCTTGAAAATTTAATAGAAGGCTCTTAAGTTATTGTTTCAAAGGCAGATGAAAAAAATTAAAAATCCTTAGTCACAGTTTTTATTTATAAGCATTTAAAGTTCAAATTTTGACAAAATACTGAAAAATCACGAAAATTAGCAAATTATTTTGAGTTGAGAATTCATAAAAAATTTTCTTTTTAAATCTAAGATTTGAAAATGTAATATAAGATTACTCATAAGTTTGTCTACCTTTATCAAAAAAAAAATGTCTACAAGAAAGTCAAATTAAACTTTTATGAACGTTTGAAATTCATATTTTTACAACATTTGATATTTACTCGATTTCTCATGTAACGATTTTCTTATTTTGTTGTAATTAAAAAACGTATGACTGTAGATACTTGAAAATTTCACTGAATGTTTATATTAGCATTTTCTATACACCATAAAATGTTGAAAATATTTTGACTCTTTTTGAGCTGTTTACAGACATTGTGAGTTTTAAATTTTTTTAGTTTTTTTTTCTTTAAATATCAATAAAATTTTATTTGTTGGGTAAAAAAGCGTGAAAAATTAATGCAAGGCTTCTGATATATTGGTACAATAGCAGTTGAAAAATATTAAAAATACATAGGCTAAATTTTTATTTATAAGCATTTAAAGTTAAAATTTTGACAACATTTATCAAATTTATAATTTAATAATTATTTTGTAGTTAAAAATTTATAAAATGTTCAACTTTTGTAGCTGAGGATTAAAAATTTAAAACAAGGTTCCACGTAAATAGGTTATATATAAATTACTTTATTCACTATAATATCATCAAATATACTTGGTAATATCATATGCTGACGGACCGTTTTCGCTCAGAATCGTTTTTCTTATACAATGATATTATATCATTGAATTCAAATTTAACACCATCCATTACAGTGACCCACTTGTAACCTACTGTACAGCAGAGCGACATCCACTTACCCACCTTTTTTTAATTGACCTCCCTTTTTATTTAATTCCTGATAAACGAGTTTTGGATAAGTACCTACCTACATAATAGGTACCTGTCCTACCTATATTAATTAAAAACTATTTTTAACACGACGTATTTACTTATTATTTTTGTCTTTTAGTTTATCTAATTTTGTATGATTAAAATAAGTTTCCTTTATACCCAAATAATTTTTAAGTACCTACAAATAATATAGAACTCAATTTTATTTTAACAATAAATACTTTTATTAATACAGTGTTGACTTTGTAGATGGGTAGTAATAAATTAACTGTACATTCAGGATTACATGCATTCAGGTGAATAATTATAAGATTGCAATGATAGATGTAAGATGTAAGATGTAAGATGTAAGATGTATTGTTGATTCATCAATACGATGCTGGGTGGACTTGAGGACTTCCCATGTTCAGCGACCGGCGTCGACCCGTTTTGTGGCACAGCGGAAACTTCGTACAGCTGACTGTTCGACAAAGACACTGTAATATTATTTGAAAAATATTATTTCTACTTAATCGTAATAACTGGGTATAATGAGTTTAATATTATATTATATTACAATAAATATTAAGTACCTATATTACTAGCTTTTAATAATTGGGACGTCATTTTTGTAGATATTGATCCGGACAAAATGATGCTGGCCCAGCGCTATGCCACGGTTTATGGCGTACCTATCCGATGAAATTGTTGGAGACTCTTTCAAACTGGGCAATCTGATAAACGGTGACGTGATCGTTACTTCACGGCCATCATAGGGTAGACCAGAATACACAAAAATGTAGGTCATCGGGCTGTCGGCTGTATGTATGATAAAGTCCTGGAAGTGGGAATTACAATAGCCCCTAAAATGCTGTTACACCTCAACCTTAATAAAAACAAAGAATGATTAAAAAATGGCAACGGAATTGGCCTACAAATCTGAAAATAAGTTTATGGACAGATAACTTCTCAACGTAATATTATGACCGATCCAATAATAACTTTCCATAGGTACATCAGATCTATGTGCGACGGCTGCTCACCAACGTATCGACATCCACCAGATAACTTTGGTATGTTTTCAAACTATACCGCTCATTCTTGCGGAATGCTAAAGAAAATTCATTTATTAGATAAATATTATACTATAACAATTTTTAAATATAGACGTTTTCAACTCACAGTTATGCAGATGGATGTCGACCGGTTTGGGAGCGACGTCTGATACGCCACTGTTCAAATGAATTCAAACATAAATAATATATTATTATAATATTTTTATATGTATATAGGTACGGTTAGGTATATTAAATTAATTAAGTAGGTACTATATTAATATAGTCTATTAATTATTTTTTTACTATGCTTTTATTGTATTAAAATATACACAATGACTTATAACTTACATTATTGGATCGGACATACAGCAACGTCGAGTTGAGGTACCTGTCCATAACCACATTTTCATCAGCAAAATATAATATAAAATATAAAATAAAGAAATGCATAAAGAAAAAACTGTATTTATTCATACAATTTTGAAATCAAAAACATTAGAACAAGATAATGCTTTCTTGATAAATTAAAAATATTTGAAGATTTTATTTGTCATACGTTTACATGGCAATAGTAAAATTCTAATAAACCTATTAGGTACGTAAACAACATTTATTAATATGACAAATATTTAAAATTTCAAAATATGGGGACCCTTGTGTTAATACCCCTCACTTTGTTTTTTTGGTTAGCGCTGGGAGTTTTTGTGCAAAAACGTCGGGACCTGGTGCACATTTCTGCACAAACGATGCACAAACGTTTGGCACATTAAAAATTTCAATTTTCCAAAAATTGGGTGTCTCGTTTCAATGCCCCCCCCCCACTTTGTTTTTTGGATAGCGCTGGGAGTTTTTGTGCTAAACGTCGGGACCTGGTGCACATTTCTGCACAAACGATGCACAAACGTTTGGCACATTCAAAAATCCAAATATTCAATGTGGGGGGGGGGCTGCCGTTTCAATGCCCCCCACCATTTTGTTTTAGGGATAGAGCTTTCAGTTTTTGTGCACAAACGATTGGACTTGGTGCACATTTCTGCCCAAACGATGCACAAACGTTTGGCGTGGTCAGAAGTTCAAATTTCGAAAGTGGGGGGGGGGGGCATTGAAATGGACCTACTCAAAATAATTTGCTAATTTTCGTGAGTTTTCCGTATTTTGTCAACATTTGAACTTTAAATGCTTATAAATAAAAAATGTGATTAAGGATTTTTAATTTTTTTCATCTGCCTTTGAAACAATAACCTAGGAGCCTTCTATTAAATTTTCAATCTTTTTTACTCAACAGACAAAATTTTATTGATATTTATAGAAAAAAAAAACTAAAAAAATTGAAAATGACAATGTTCGTAAGCAGCTCAAAAAGAGTCAAAATTTTATGGTGTATAGAAAATGCTAATATAAACATTCGGTGAAATGTCATGTACCTACGCCTAGTTTGTAGGCCATTTGTTTTAAAGTTACACCAAAAACCAAAATCGATTTTCTCGAAAACAGATTTTGCGTAAAAATTCCCGTTTTTCCTTAATTTTTCTTTTGTTTTTCACGTAGCTTTTGAAAACTACTAGGACTACTTTTTACTTTTGACCCCCCCAAAGTACCAACTAGATTCACTTTCCTATCAGAAAAGTTACTGTTGAAGAAAATCCAAGCACTGTCCTAAAAGGTGATGACAGACACAAATATAAAAAAAAAACACACATCATTGTAAAATCAATACATTCATCGCTTCGCTCAGAATCTAAAATAAATAAAAAATAAAAAATGAAAAAAAAAACACAAATCATTATAAAATCAATACATTCGCCGCTCCGCTAGAATCTAAAAAAGTCAATTATTTAATTGTTTGATTTTTTGTTTTTCGAATAATATCAAAATAATAAAACATATCTAAAATAATATCAATATATTATAGAAGGTATATTTTCCATTTTTTTTTCGAATAATAACTTATTTAATTTTTTTTTCTTGTTGATGGGCCCCTCATTTGAACATAGAATCTAGCAAGGGAATGCAATGCATACCTTGCTTACCCTATTGTTGCGGCACTGTCCATCATCCATCACAAAAACCAAACAACAATTATTAACTTTTTCAGTGAGCAGTAACCGAGTAAATAAAAAGTTATGTTTTAATTTTGCTTTATGCAAACACCATTTGATAAGAAATACATTAATCATAATATAAACTATACTTCCATTTCTACTTACACAAGTATGCAACACAGACAATACAAATACAATAAACCTCTAAATCTTCACTATTTTATTTTTATTCCTTCTTTCAGATATTTTCTGTTTAATGCATCAATTATATTGTTCATCGTATAAGTAAATTTTATGGTTTCATCAAAATCATTGAAACCTTGGACATTTTTATGTTTATAAAATATCATTTAAAGTTAGAAACCTTAAGTTAGGAATCCAAAAACTTTTGCATATTTATTATATACAGCAAATGGAGGGAGTACCCACAACCCGTTTATAAAAATTTTTTCTGAGTTTCTAATATACGAAATCCGAAACATTAAAACTCAGTTTGACTTCCTGGACCAGGGCCGTTATTACGGGGGGATATGGGGGATAGATCCCCCCTATTAGCTGTATTTATATATTTTTTATATCTACAAATAGTTCAAATACAAACTTATAAATGATTACGAAACTAGAAAATAAAATAAAATGTTTGGTTGTGTCGGTATAAATATTACCTGGTTATAAATATTTACCCGGTAAAGGATAAGCATGATTTCAAAATAAATGGTCTGATTAATTTTAATTCTTATTTATTAATAAACACTGGGTGCCAGTCACATCTCACATACTGTACCAAATTACATTACCTACCTACTTCCTATACACTACATGCATAAAGATTATAGACGGTGAGTAATTCGACAATGCGAAAAACCACCATTCCAAAAACATAATATAATAAATAATAATAAAAATATGACTTGAAGATTTACATTTCGTAGAACGAATACTACGAAGCGCCGACACTAAGTATCAACATTGATTATTGCGATTACGTAAAGACACTGCAGTAGGTACCTACTGTACTGTAGCCTGTAGGTACACACCGTGTCTTTCCCTCATAGTCACAGTGTCACACAACATAGTAATTGATTTTTTTTTTATAAGTTAAACGAAAAATGAAGTAAAAAGAAAGAAAATTACCAGCAACTAGTAGTAGGTACTCTAATGAAATTTTTTGAAAAGAAGCCTGGAACTGATGTAAGTATTACAATTTTAAATTATTCAAAATACTAAACATTATTAGGCCCGGAATTAAATGTTTTAAAATCGTACAAAATATGTATAACGTATTTTATACACTTATTATAATTTATAATTAGCATTACAACTCTCGCTAAAATTATACAAAATTAAATAAACACCAGTTAAAAAATGTATTAAAAATTTAACTGCAGTCACTGCAATTTATTCAATAAACTATTATGTTTTATTAATTATTATATAAAAATTGAATGAGTTTATTAAAAAAAATAGAATTTAATAATTTATAATAATAATTAATAATACCTAATATTTTTTAATAATTTTACCTACACATTTTCTTGTTTATTATTTAAGGAAAACATAGAGAAATCTGATGATGTATCACGGGCAAAGTCCTCCACAAGTTTGCCATACAAATTAATTTTCATTCCCCCCCCTCCATGAAATATTCTCAATTACGCCACTGCCCTGGAATTATATAATACCATGAGAAAAATACGAGGAAAACGATTCTGAGTGATTACGGTCTATCCGCCTATTTACTATAATATAAATATTTTAAAATATAGAAGTTATTTATAAGGCTATACAAGTAATATGTATAATGTGTAGGTTGCCTAACGTTTCGTATTTACAAAAATGAAAACGGACACTGATAATAATGTGTTATTACAATATATTATTCTTAATAATTACAGACGTAGTTTAATATATTACAATATATACTAATGAGCAGCTATTGTTGTATAGTAGCCAATTTGTTAAATTTAGTTTGAACATAACATGCAATTTGTATAATCACGTATTTTATAAAGTATGCTATTATAAATATTTGAATCAGTAAATAAAGAGAAAAGAAGATTGAGTGCTGGATTTAAACTTTATGTTAACTGAATGTTGTACTACATTTGTTTAAAACTGTTATAATAATATAATATCCGTTTATCGATGCTTTTTTGGAAAAAAAGTGCCGTTGTGACGATGTTTAAATTTTGATTACCTACATTTATTGTTTCTTACAATAATCGATTTCGATTAAAAACTTTAAGTCATTTAAACTGTATAAAAGTAAACAGACATTTTGGAAAATGTAATACTGTTAATGTAGGAATAGACTCATGTTTGGGAAATTAAATATTGATATCACTAACTTTAAAACAAAACCATTGTTAATTAATTATTTATATTCTTTAAATCTAAACATTGTTGGTTTTCAAATAACATTCACTTTTGTTATAATGTTATGTTGATATAAAAATGCATTAGTATTCTATTTCTTTCTTGTTTGTTAATCAGTATAAACTTTATCATATTAATATTATGTATAAACTCTATGTTGTATATAAAATTGATATTATATTATACTGTGTTGGCTAATACCTAAATAAAAATATTTATATATTATATGTTATACTGTGCTGGCTACATAAATATTATTATTATAGGAAGCTGGTGAATACTTTGTTTATATATTGTTTATTTTTGACGACAATATACACTTTGTAAATGTTTAATCGAATAAAATTAGTTTATTTATATTGTAATATTTTGACAATGAATTGTGTTAATAATTGAATTGAATAAGTTTTAAATTGTTTAACTTTGGTTTTTATATAATAGTGTTTAAAGCAGGGCCTTGCACCCGATTTAACCAGAACCCTTAACACCCCTAAACACCTTTAAAAAATCAAACACCCGAAACCCGTATAACCCAAATGATTCTGTTTTCAAAACACCCGTGTTAACCAAATCCCGAATAAATATTCGGGTTAACCCGAAATCCCGAATAATTTTTTTTCTCATTCTTCATGCGACATATCATTTCCTATGTATTTCTTGCGGTGAGTTCGATTTTGTAGAGTTAAATAATCAATAATAATAATAATAACAGGAACAATCTAACAAACAATCATAGGTAATTTCTTGAAAATAAAATCCATTAAAATGTTTAATAATTTAATTAATTCTGATTAAAATATTAAGTATTTAATTATTTCTCATACCTATTATATGATATAATTTATTACTTTATTACTTTATTATTAAAATAAATCCAAATATAGCCAATAGCAATATAAAATAGACGTGGTCTCAACAAAACTGAAAGTATTGACAGCCGTGACCAAAATACCAAACACTAATAACTATAATAATAACTTTTGTTATTTCATTATTTGCGACGAACTTCCAAAGCGGAATTACCCATGTCCTATAATATCTAATTAAGTAACTCGAATATCGTAATACGCGGCCATATTTATTATTTACCAGTTTTTCGGTAATCACGAAATCATAATTTATATTTTATTTTATTTGTCTATGGCTCAACAGTCAGCGCCCCTATCCCTATGGCCATCTATTTTAAACATTTTAATATTTTATTATTTATTATATCCATCGACTTGGCATGTGGTAAATTGTACATTTGTAATTTGTATCACATTCTGTTCACGAGTCTACGACACGCCTCTCACTATACGTACCTACTCAATTTTCAATTTTATTATTATTTCATCGTACAATTTGTGAATACCTATATATTTTTTATATTACCTTTTAGTTATAGTATAATAATATTATTCATAATATTTATAGATTATTTTTTTTAATTTTTAAGTCATCACAAAATAATCAATACCTATTCTGTTATATAAAAGGTACGTAACATTATGCAAAATTAAAATATCAATCTGTTGTAACTGTTGATTTCGCAAAATATACCTATTCATTATGTTTTTGTATTTACTTTTAAATGGGATTAGGCTCTAGCAAGTAAACTATTTTTTGACCACAGAAAGCCTTGTAAACATTTTGATTTTTGTTGACTGTTTATTGTTTGCTTATCAAATAAAATTTTTCTGAATATCTTTAAAAAGTACCTACAATTTTTTTTTTTAAATATGCTAGTATGTTATTTAATTCCAGTACCTATTTAGATTTTAGACATGTTATATAGTAAAAAAAAAATGAGTTACGTGGACTCTAATGCCTATAATAAAACGAATCGGTAGTTAAATAATTACTTTCCCATTGTCTAATTTCTTATAGTTCATAGAAAAAGGTAACTACTGTACATTAATTAACCTAGTTTAGTTAAAAACAAACGTTGCGAATTTGGGTAAAACATTTATATTTTATTATAAATAACATAAACATGAACACTTTCTTTTTTTTTTTTTGGGGGGGGGGTCATCAAAAGTTCTGTTTTATCCAGATTTCTCCGCACTTATATTAACCAATATTAACCATAATAATAACAGTTTTGAAAACCCAAATGTTTGTTTAAAATTTTTATTCGGGTGTTTGAACACCCAAATACATCCAGCACCCGAAACCCGAAACCCGAATAAATGATTCGGGTGCAAGGCCCTGGTTTAAAGTAAAATAATGTAAAATCAATTAATTTAATTTTTTTCCTCGACTTAAAATAGCTGCCGACTACTGACTAGTACTTAGCGTACTAAGTTTCACGCGCTATTAACCAATATTAAGATGTGGCTGCAGGTCGTAGTTATACTAAAGTTATAGTTGTAGTTAGATTCTGTTTTAATTGCGTTAATATTACTTAACCTAGTTGAAATTAGTTACAGAACGATAGGTTCACTTAGGATAGATTCGATTTACTAACATTTATTAAAATTTATTAAAAACCGGCTTTTAGTTCAATAATTTACCTGCGGGAGGCACACAGGCTCGTTTATTATGTTTAAAATGTGTACGAGATTAAAAATTCATTTCAAAATTCAAATCCTAAGACCACCTATGGTTACCGTTGTAAATATTAGAGCTTATAGGAGTTACTAATAGCTGAGAAACAGTGCAATTTACTATTCTTCTTCTTGTCGAGTCTGGTTATAAAATGACAATAATAAAAGTACTAAAATAATATACAAAACCACAAATGTAATGAAAAAAAAAAAATGAAAAAAATTCATGTTACATATTAATAAACACAACATGATAACGTAAAAAAATTAATAAAAAATTAGGGAACGAATCTGGTAAATCTAATAAATACAAATTACATACATATATAATTATGGTTACGTCCTAGGGATAAGGGATTTGTTGTAATTTTGCTATAACCACTTTATCTTTAAGTAAGTACCGCTTTAGTTATTATTTAATAAAAGTATAAACTAGCATATAAACCAAACATTTTACAAAAAATCGTCCTGAATGTTTATAAAATATTGCATCACATTATCTTCTACACAAAATAGTATATTTAGGTACGGTCAAAATTGATGTCATAAAAATTCATCAATCTCAATACATTTGATGAAAAATTATTGAAAAACGTTTTTATTCTTATTATTGTATCATTAACAATTTGAATTAGGTGTTAAATATAACTCTTTTCTATCGAACTATCGAAATGTAATGATTAAGCACATAAAAAATTAAAAAAGGTGGGTAAGTGGGTATTGCTCTGCTTTACAGTAGGTTACAAGTAATGGATTGTGTATTTTTGTTGTATTTGAATTAAATGATATAATATAATTTTATAAGAAAAACGATTCTGAGCGAAGACGGTCAGTCTATGATATTACCAAGTATATTTTATGATATTATTGTAAATAAAGTAATTTATATAATATTATAAACTATCTACGTGGAACCTTGTCTTAAAATTTAAATCTTTAGCTATAAAAGTTGAATAATTTGTACATTTTTAACTACAAAATAATTAGGTATTAAATTAAAAATTTATAAAGTTTGTTAAAATTCGAACTTTAAAAGCTTATAAAAAAAATAAGCCTTTGTATTTTAATATTTTTCAACTACTATTGTAACAATATAGGTACCAAGAGCCTTGTAATAAATTTTCACGCATTTTGGTCAAACACTTATTGATTTTAAAATTGTCCGTAAACAGCTAAAAATGAGTCAAAATATTTTTAATATATTTTTATAAATATTTGCTAAATGAGAAATCTAGTGAATATCCAATATCACCACCAGTAATGTAAATTTGAAAACATTTTTTTTTTTTTTTTTAATTTTTTTATTATATATTATTTTTATTTTAATTTTATATTAATTTTATATTATATTATTAAGTCTAAAGCTGTATGGTCTTCTGTGTCCTTCAGTCAAACCTAGTCGGACATTGAACGATAGTGTGTGGAGATCACTACGTAACAGCCAACAGGTAAGACGAAGCTGAATATCATTACAACCAGACATCAGTTAGGCCACTTTGGCCACCATGGCGGACAAAAATCATTGACGGAATCTGAAATTCTGACCAAGTCAACCATCAACTATAGTTTAGAGTCTATGACCCATCCAATGATGGGTCAGGCCGGCTTTCCACTGAGCAGTATCTGACCGCTGTCCACTGGGAGTGAGGCAGTCGTGTACACCATTGTAAGCCGGGTACAAAACTATGGCGAACCAGGTTATACGTTGCGTGGTGTACCACCAGGTTAACTATGCGGGCGCCAAGGTACACCGTATTAAACATAGGTAACCAGGATACACTACGCGGTGCACCGTCTTGGTGTATACCTCGGTAGCACGGTTATACCGCCCTTCTGCGAGACGATCAGTACCGTCGCCAATTGGCAATAATTCGGTTGGTGGTACGTGAAAAACGTCTTTCCTTCGAGCGGTATCTGATCGCTATCCACTAGGAGCGAGGCAATCGTGTACACCATTGTATACCGGGTACATAACTATGTTGAACCAGGCTTTACATTGCGTGGTGCTATTGCGAGGTATACCAGGGTAATACGCTACATGGTGCACCGTTGTGGTATGTATACGTTGGTAGCACGATTATACCGCCCCTGTGTGAGTCGCTCGGTACCGTCGCCACATGGCGATGGGGCACCGTAAATGTTCGGAAAATAATAAGGCGGACCGTAAAAATCCGGAATTTTTCCGTAATGTCACGGACCGTAAAAATCCGGAAAAAAAAATCCCGCGGATAGTAAATATACGGACCGTAAATTTACGGAATTCAAAAATATTGAACCATAATATCACGGACTGTAATGTCCCGGACCGTAAAATCCCGGAAAGCAAAAATACGTGCTCTGAAATATCACGGACCGTAAATAACCGGAATTTGTTAAAGCGACATGAGCGCTATCTAGTAGCATCCATAATTATTTGTCATAGAAATACTATTTAACATTTGATGTATGTATTTTTAGTTTTTAATTTTTGTGTCTGTCATCACCGTTGGGGGCTAAGCAGTGGCGCTGATCTATATTAATTTCATGATATGGGGAAAAAATACTGGTGTTAGACCTACCTACTTAAAAAAAGTTTAGCAACTCTCAAATAGTGCATTAAAATCACTATATACTGCCTTTAAGTATTAATTACCACTAATAAGTAATAACTGATGACTTATTATCACCACCCACCCACCTAGCCCACTCATAAATAGTTCTGGAGAATTTTTCTCAGTTGATACTCGTGTTTGGCGCCACTGGGGCTTAGGGCAGTAAAACTGTTTCGATTTTCTTCAACAGTATCTTGATCAATGAAAAGTAAATCTATAGTTGGTATAAATCAAGGGGTTGAAATTGAACATTTCCAATAGTTTTAAACAGCGCAGGAAAAAACAAAATAAAATTTAAGGAAAAATGAAAATTTCTACGCAAAATTGATTTTGTTTTTTGGTGTAACTCTTTGTTTTACCGTAAATTACAGATACATGACATTTTCACTCAATGTTTATATTATCATTTTCTATACACTATACATTTTCAAAATATTCTAACTTGTTTTGAGCTGTTTACGGACATCTTCAGTTTTCAATTTCTTTAGTTTTTTTTTTTTATAATATTATGTCCATAAAATTTTATTCGTTGGGTTAAAAAGCTTGAAAATTTAATACAAGAAAAACATTAAAAATGCTAATGCATAAGCACAATTTTTTTTATAAGTATTTAAACTTCGAATTTTGACAATAACCATTATTGTACTCAATTAAAAAAATATAAAATATTCAATTTTTATAGCTAAATATTGAAACTTTAAAACAAAGATTCTAATAATAGTTCATGCTAAAACCAAATGTAATATATAAAAGACATAAAAACACAGTTATTTTTTAGAGACATTTCAAATTCAAATTTCGATGAAATTACATATTAAAACTAAGAATAACGATTTTAGTTATTTAGATGTAATTTAAAAATATTACTCGTGTATATATGAAACTTTTATAGTGTATTATTATATTTAAATATTTAATACACAAAACAACATTTAAAATTTAATCTTTTTGGCAAAAATTAATATATCCTACCGTAGTACATATATACTAATGCCTAATCCTACAATTAATTACTTTAATCACAATAATATCATAAAATATACCTACTTAATTAGTACTTAGTAATATTATAGGCTGATAGACCGTCTTCCCTCTAAACCGTTATTCCTGTACAATGGTTTTATATCATTGCATTCAAATTTAACATCACCCACTTTCAACCTACTGTACATCAGAGCGACATACACTTACCCACTTTTTTCTATTGTTATTCATAAAATTAAAATATTTTCGTTGCTTCAATACCTATCCTAGTACTCTAATATATAAAAAAGGTGGATAAGTGGATGTCGCTCTGCTGTACAGTAGGTTACAAGTGGGTCACTGTAATGGATGGTGTTAAATTTGAATTCAATAATATACTATCATTGTATAAAAAAAACGATTCTGAGCGAAAACGGTCAGTCAGCCTATGATTTTACCAAGTATATTTGATGATATTATTGTGAATAAAGTAATTTATATATAACCTATTTACGTGGAGCCTTGTTTTAAATTTTCAATCTTTAGCCATAAAAGTTAAACATTTTATACATTTCTAACCACAAAATAATTAATAAATTATAAATTTGATAAATGTTGTCAAAATTTGAACTTTAAATGCTTATAAAAAAAAATTGTGCCTATGTATTTTTAATATTTTTCAACTGCTATTAGGACGATATATTAGGAGCCTTATATTAAATTTTCACGCTTTTTTACCCAACAAATAAAAATGTATTGATATTTATAGAAAAAAAAACTAAAAAAATTGAAAACTGACAATGTCCGTAAACAGCTCAAAAAGAGTCAAAATATTTTCAACATTTTATGGTGTATAGAAAATGCTAATATGAACATTCAGTGACATTTTCAAGTATCTACAGTCATTCGTTTTTTAATTGCAATAAAATAAGAAAATTGTTACATGAGAAATCGAGTAAATATCAAATGTTGTAAAAATATAAATTTCAGACGCTCATAAAAATTTAATTTAAGTTTCTTCTACACATTTTTTTTTTGATAAAGGTAGACAAACTTATGAGTAATCTTATATTACATTTTCAAATCTTAGATTTAAAAAGAAAAATTTTTATGAATTCTCAACTCAAAATAATTTGCTATTTTTCGTGATTTTTCCGTATTTTGTCAAAATTTGAACTTTAAATGCTTATAATTAAAAACTGTGACTAAGGATTTTTAATTTTTTCATCTGCCTTTGAAACAATAACCTAGGAGCCTTCTATTAAATTTTCAAGCTTTTTTAATCAACAGATAAAATGTTATTGATATTTATAGAAAAAAAAACTAAAAAAATTGAAAACTGACAATGGCCGTAAACAGCTCAAAAAGAGTCAAAATATTTTGTAAATTTTATTGTGTATAGAAAATGCTAATATAAACATTCAGTCAAAATTTCATGTCCCTACGGTCATTTGTTTTAGAGTTACACCAAAAACCAAAATCGATTTTCTCAAAAACAGATTTTGCGTAAAAATTCCCGTTTTTCCTTAATTTTTCTTTTGTTTTTCACGTCGCTTGTAAAAACTACTGGGAAATTTTTACTTTTGACCCACCCAAAGTACCAACTAGATTCACTTTCCTATCAGAAAAGTTACTATTGAAGAAAATCCAAGCACTTTTACTGTCCTAAAAGGTGATGACAGATACAAAAATAAAAAATAAATAAAAAATAAAAAAAAAAAAAAAAAAAAACACACATCATTGTAGAATCAATACATTCATCACTTCGCTCAGAATCTAAAATAAATACAGGGTGTCCCACTGAGATCTGACAGATGAAATAACTTTTGTTCTAATTAATATTTTTAAAAAATTTCTTTTAAATATAATTCATAGACTATTGCGCTGCATTTTTAGTATACATTTTTTATTTTATTTTTTTTAATACTGAAAATAAAAAACTTAAAAACTGATAAAAAAAATTTCCAAAATATCCAAAATAGCCAATTTGTAAATCTGATTTTCAGAAAAATTTATATCGTAAAAACATTTATTTAAGTCAAGTGGCTGATTTTTTACCATTTTTTTAAATATCAATATTCTTGTTAAGTAATATACGATCTAGTTTATGTTAGAAACATTATAATTTCAAAAAATATAAATCATTATTAAATAATATTAATCAATATAAATCGTTGAACTTTTTTTATAAAACAATGAACATGAAAATTTAACAGTAAACAATGTTTAGGCTGGTGCTATATAAATGATATATTATGTTTTTCTGATATTTCTTATTATATTATACTCTTCTCAAAAATCGTTTAGGTGTATTATGTGGGTTTTATGAACGAGTATCTTATCGAGTGATTACCCGCGGCATGCCGTGTGTCGTGTGTGTCGTCCAAGTCCATTTAGCAATTTTGGGAATACACCATTTTAAACTTTATAGTAGTTGTAATAACTGAAATTAGTGTTCCAGGTATTCCGTGAGGGAATTTTGTACAGTTTTATTACAATAGGTGAATTATAATATTCAAAGGTAACTAATTTAAATGTATAAACTAGCTAGATTTGAATGCACGCATAAGCATATTTACAATGGTAAATCGTAAATTACGTACCTACATATTATAATTAAAAAAAACAATATCACCAAGTATTATTGAAATCCATAAAGGTACAAATAATGTACAATAATATAACTAATATAATATCTAAATTAAATATTCTTTATTTAAGTTTAGTAGTAATTATTAAGTAGGTGTAAGTTATTTATTTATATAAATTATTAACTTATTTTTTTCATTGTGTAGCCTACCTACTAAATATTCATAAATAAAGTAATTTACAAGCGATGTAATTGATTATTAAGTTCTATATAATATTATAATATAATATTTTTCTATAACAGCAGGTAAAAAAAAATGATAGTTCTTAGATTGTGGAAAAAATGCTATACCCAACATGCAAGTTTTTAGACGGTAAAAAAATTATTGCGTATGTTAGTTCCTACTCCTACACATTGAAAAAATGATATATCTATATAACCTGTACCCTAACCAGAAAAAAAATTACACATGTTAATTTTTAATTCGATGATAAATCATTTCATATTTTTATATATACGAAAAACAAATTTTGAGCGAAAGCTTGTCAGCCTATATTACTAAGTAGGCACCTATTAAAGTATATATTTTACTATATTAATTTATTTTACTATTAGTAAAACAGTATATACTATAGGTTGAATTCATTTTTGGCGAATACATTAAATTTGATATAGCCGATAAAGGTACTTTAGATGTTTCAAATAAGCACCCAGTACCCACGAATAATATTTAACGAAAAAAATAAAAAATCATTCTTCGATTAAATATATTATAATTATGTCCAAATTTGAAAATAAAATATACCTATTTTTTAAAAAAAATCTATCTTCAGGTTTTTAAAAAATACCTTAGTGTACACACACAGGTGACAGACCCAGAAAATAAAAACACATACATCATTGTCAATACATACATCGATTTGCTCAGAATCCAAAATATCAAATTGATAATAAATTCAATACACAATAATTACATATATTATATAATATTAATAAATAATACAAATTTATTTAATTTTAAAAATGTCTAATAATAACTGCTGGTTGTAAGATAATATCACAATATAGGCATTATTTCATTTTTATACTAATATATTTATTGTAACTGTTAAAATTATTAAAAATATTGATGTTAATGCCAAATGTATTACCTACCTTATTACCTATCTCTAGTATCTAAACATATACCAATACTAATATTAAGAGGATCACTTTTCCCAAATTCTTATTTTACTTAATCTAAAAACACTAATAATCGTATTTTGACGGGTACCTATGATAAATGATAATTATGATTAAAAAAAATTCACTACAATTGAGGTGATATAAATTTCACAAACTGTCTTTAGCATAATGTGGTTTTAGACTTAGTGTTCTTCTGTTATAATTTCTATATCGGTATATTATTTTGTTTTATAAGGATTCTTAAATGCAATCCTTAAAAAGATCATTCGTCGTAAAAGTTTGTAATCAAAAACCACTTATTAGCACATAGTGACGTAGATTAAAATGTATAATGTAATGTTTGACTTGTTTTAGATTCTGAGCGGAGCGATGGATGTATTAATTTTACAATGATGTGTGTTTTTTTATTTTTGTGTCTGTGTATACGATTAGTAGTCGAAATAATGCTTCGATTTTCAACTTCAGTATTTTGTTCGATGGTAAAGTGAATCTAGTTGGTACTTTGAGGGGTAAAAAGTAAAAATTTCATAGTAGTTTTCAAAAGCGCAGTGAAAAACAAAAAACAAATTAAGGAAAAACGGGAATTTTTTACGCAAAATCGGTTTTTGACAAAATCGAATTTTAGTTTTTCGTGTAACTTTAAAACAAATGAACGTACCTATATACATGAATTTTTCACTGGTTGTTTATATTTGCATTTTCTATATACGATAAAATTTTCAAAATATTTTTATTTGTTTTGAACTGTTTAGAAACATTTTCTGGTTTCCAATTTTATTAGTCTTTTTTTTTCTATGTTAGTCAATAAAACTTTATTTATTAGTTAAAGAAGCTTGAAAATTTAATATAAGGCTCCTACTATATTGTTACAATGACATTTGAAAAATATTAAAAATCCTTAGTCACAGTTTTTATTTATAAGCATTTAAAGTTCAAATCTTGACAAAATACGGAAAAATCACGAAAATTAGCAAATTATTTTGAGTTGAGAATTCATAAAAATTTTTCTTTTTAAATCTAAGATTTGAAAATGTAATACAAGAATATCCATAACTATGCCTACCTTTATCAAAATAAAAATGTCTACAAGAAAGTCAAATTAAATTTTTATGAGCGTTTGAAATTCATATTTTTACAACATTTGATATTCACTTGATCACTCACACTAATCATGATTGACAACTAACACAAATGCCATAGGTGGCGGCAATGAAATTGCATATTGCCTAAATATTGCGCCTTATTAAAACACACGAGCAGGCCCCTTAAGGCACTCTACTTGAGAGCGCTAGTATCGTTTTTTTAATTTTCCGGATTTTTACGGTCCGAGATATTATAGTCCGCACATTTTTATTTTCCGGATTCTTATGGTCCGGGATATAACGCCCCGTACATTTTTACTTTCCGGATTTTTACGGTCCGGGATATAACGGTCCATACATTTATATTTTCCGGATTTTTAGATTTTTACAGTCCGGGAATATATGGTTTACAACTTTCCGGATTTTTACGGTTCGTGATATAACGGTCCGAATATTTACATTCCGGAATTGTACGGTCCGTTCAATTATTTTCCGGGATTTTACATGCGTCCGTCAAAGTCGCCTAGTCCGTGGCTATTATACTAATTATAGTCCGCTTCGTCTTAGGTCTACGGAAATTAGAATATTCACATTTAAAACCAATGACTTAAAAACACCACGCCTACAACTGTCGTCGTCGAACTTTTAGAAATTATGCTTTATAACGGGTACATATTCCGACTTGGCTGCCGACAGTGAACGCAAAACGGTTGACGTATAGGCGTATACCTGAAGTATAACGACCACCCGATAGATGGTTCGTCGACGCCGCTACATCTACCATAAAGGTACGTGCCGGTACAGTCCCGATTCGGTCAGGTTAGGTTAGGAGCCCAGTTAGGTCTTAGGTCGGGTTACAGCAGAAATGGTATATACTAGGACGTTTACATAGAATAAACATTTGGTGGGACTTACGGTTGTACTCGTATAAGTTTACTATGAACATAATTTCGATAATACATCGAACAGTGAATCTAGTTAGTAGGTACCGTGGACATGTTAAAATTTAAAATTTCCAGTAGTTTTAGAAAGCACCAAGAAAAACAATAACAAAAAAAGTAGTAATTTTTACGCAAAACTAATTTATGAAAAAAAATTGCATTTTCCATTTATTATAACATTTTAATTCTGTTTGAGCACCTTGAGAAATTTTTTTTTACATTATTCTTAATAAATACTTTTTCACTTATTAAAAAGGATCGAAAATGTAATGCAAGGTTCCTTATAATTATCTTCATTAATAGAGGTTCTTAAATATTAAAGATACATAGATACACGATTATTTGTTATATTATGCATTTAAAGTTCAAATTTTGACAAGATTCATAAAAATATCGAAACTATTTTTCAGTTGGTTATTCATAAAAGTTTTATTTCCATAGTTTAAATTAGACATTTTAATACACAATCTTTACCGGAAAGTAACCATAATTTTTATGAGCGATTGAATTTAAAATGTTTATGATATTGGGTTTTTACCGGTAAATTAACGAATTTTTGTTTATCGATTTTGGTATTTTGTTGTACCTATTTTCAAAACGAATAACCGCAAATTCTTAAAATGCTCTCCAAATGTTTATAATTATAGCATTTTCTGTATATGGTAAAATGTTTATACTATTTTTACCCTTTTTGAGCTATTTATATACATAAACAATTTTTCAAATGTATTGCAGATTATTTTTCAGTTAGAAATTCACAAAAGTTTAGGTATCGTTTAATATCTAACATTTTAATAAAACATGTTTTTCTACCTCTATCATGAAAAAAAGGCCACCGGAAAGTTATTATTATTATGGCTATCTATAGGTATTTATAGCCATGAGATATTTTTAATTTTAATTTTAATTTTGAACTTTTAACTAATAAATTTGATTATTTATTGAAGTATATAAGCGCACTATTAGATGTTATCACAACCCAATCCTTAAAATAGATATTATACGAGAAAGTTGTTACATCAGCTGCACACATTAACTGGTATACGTACAATGTCATGTAGATGTAATATTGTAAACGTAAAGCAAAAGTATTTATTTCATCATTTCTAAATCAATTAAATAAACTTTTTCCGAATTGTGTATTTGTGTATATAGTTCATTATTGTATTATTATTAATTAATAACATTTAAAAAATAAAATACGGTGTTGAGACTGAGGGCCCACTGGAAAAATCCCGATTTCCCGACTGGCCTATCCGCTCTTCAGCTCTTGGTAAATAGAACTCAC
Source organism: Metopolophium dirhodum (assembly GCF_019925205.1). Lineage (NCBI taxonomy): Eukaryota > Metazoa > Arthropoda > Insecta > Hemiptera > Aphididae > Metopolophium > Metopolophium dirhodum. Next base: position 29,952,491 of record NC_083565.1, on the reverse strand, counting down.
CCAAACACATTATTTTTATCAGACGTGTATAAAGGTAATTCGTCCAAGCGCACGACGCTCATTTTAGTGTCCTCCCTTCCCGTTGTCTTTGCGTATCCACGATGTCGCCAAGGGCCGTTACCAGTTATCTGCCCTAATACGCAGCTGTCCGGATGTTGTTGCTTGTGCCGCTCCGTTTGCGGTTAGGTTAGGTTAGGTCGCTGTTGTTCTCCCGCTAATAGCGTAGTGTTAAGTGTAAACTCGTATCCTATTTTCATGCGCCAATTTTTGGGCGACCTTGGTGACTGGTAAACTGCTGTTACGCATAACTCCCGCGCGTTCGCGTGGACCGAGTCGCCTTCCGTTCTTTACCGTAGTGCAAGTTGGCGCTAATTGCGAGTGCGCCGCCGACATTTTTGTTATGCCATATGTACTCCAACATGCTATCCGTGCCCCCCCCCCCCCCCTCTTTGAGCTTCTGCTTAGCGATTTTGGTGACTGGTTGACTATGCATAATAAGCATAACAATTATTAGTTATATTTATTATCAATACCGGTTCAAAAATGCAAATATGACCTAAAAACTGTAATTAATGAAGTAAAAAAATGCTTTAAAAATGTGAAAAATTTAATCTATGCTCTAAAAAAAATGCAATTTACTGCAAAAATTACCTTAGAAATTACCTTAAAAATACCATATTAATTTTTTTATGATTTTTTTTGGAGGGAATTACTTTTACTTAACACAATATTTATCCCTATTAAAATTACGAACATGAAATAAAAACATACGAAATACGACCGTGATGTAACACGAACTCACTAGTTATTTGTTATTTATCAGAGTTAAAAAGTTAAAACCCAATAATGCTAAAATACTCTAAAAATAAAAAAACGTCTAAATATGCAAAAAAATGCAAAATAAAATGTTTAGCTTTGAAGCACTCGCAATCGTTACATGAAACGAATTATGTAAGTACTTAAACAATGTCTGAAATAAAATTGTTACTGCAATAGTATTTTGTTTCTGTTGTTATTATTTATTTTCATATTATTGCAATGCTATCACATATTTGGTGTTCTTATATCTGTTTATTTCATTATTGTTATTATTATTATCTACTGGCCGGCAATTTAGCCTCTGATATATATTATATAATTGTATTGATTGTTTTTATAAAATATTTTACCTTTTTTGATCGTCAATATTACCTACACACCAGGAATCCTAGCTAAATTATTTGTTTGTATTTAGTGCCACCCATTCATAACCTAGTACTAAGCAGTAGAAAACGCGAGCACATTGTTATTAATTTATTATAAAAAGAATACGACGTGTGCAGCCAATATAGTTACTCAAACAGTAATTTTATTATTGTAACAAACGCGTGGCTCAAAGAAGCGGATCGAAAACATTTTTATCAATTTTAACTTGGTTGAAAGTGGCGGAGTCGGTAAATGTGTATATTAATTGTAATAACTAACTAATATAACTAATATACAAACAAAAAAAAAATAAACATAGGACTACAAGACAGTAAGACACGTGTCAATAATATACAACAGTGGTTACGTGACGGCATAGTTGGTGCAGATTTATTAATATTATGGTCTGCAGTTGTGGTCCACTGGTCATATCTCACCACTACAAAATATTATCACTGACCGTTTCACACAAACAAATGTAGCAATAAAGAGCTGTTGCAGTGACGACGCAGCTACAGGATAATGACACGATATTCGGCGAGCGGATAGTGCAAGTTTAATGTATAACGACAGCAGTGTAGCCGTGAAGATGACGACGATGATGACGACAAAAAAAATAACAACACGGGATCGAAGAAGTGAAATGCTGTGAAATCGATGGTGACCAAAAAAATAAAAAAACGGAATAGTTACCACGCAAATACAGATACTCTCTCTATTATAGGTATCGCTCCTGCATGCCGTCGGTGGGCCGTGGACGAAGCGAGTGGTTGAATAACCGCTTACCTGCAGTTACCACCCAACACCGTACGTTATCTATCGATTATCTGTTGTATACGTCGCGTTATATTGTCTCAACGATGCCTTCGACTATAAGGGCGGCAGATGACGTCGGGCTGCAGCTGTTATTGGCCACCACGGGAGTAAAGGTATAATGCTGTTCCAAAGCATGTACCATTAACGACAACGACGAGCCGCACGTCCATACGGCGGCTGTAACCGTTCGTTTCCACCTAACATCCCTTCACATTTGTAACAAGGGCCTAGCAACTGCTGGCCGCGCCGAGCTCTCACCGCGACGGTCCGTCTTCATGGACCGACCGTCACACCCGTGATCCTCGCTGTCCCCAAAGTGTACAAAATATATTTATGTAAAATATAGAATAAGACGTAATAGCGAAAACTCGAGCGTTATTTTTTCGGACGCCGGTCCGTTGTGAAAGCGCTAGTGCTTAAGTCTCCAGCTGGCTGTTTAATTTAACTTTAATACTGATTATAGAGATTCATTTCGGTAGACACTTTTCAAGTATGGGGATCATGGGTCGATGGGCAACCATACTATCTATAGCCGTGGATCGTGACGCGCGGGTTGCCCCTTACACCGTTCCGCTATGGCATATTCTATATCGGCCCTGCTGGTATACCGGCGATAATTGCTCAACGGAACGCCATGCATTACGCATTCGAGTTATGTTCTCACTATGAATCACTCAGGACAAGTCATTATCTATGCGTACAGCAATGTAGTCTCGGCAGTCTTATATTTACTGCCACTAAGTGCAGTTGATCGATCGTACTCAATTATGGTTTTATATTACCCATTTTTATAAAAAATTAATTGTAATAAAATAATACCAATCCAATAATTTAATTACAAAAAATACTTAAAACGACAATTTTAATTGTATTCCAGATTAAAATCAGTTTTAAAATTTAAATCAAAATCACGTAGGTATGTTCATAAATTGTAATTTTTAATTTTAAAATTGATAAACAATTTTATTACCTAACTTTAAATAGTGTTATGAGCGTTTTGAAGTATTTAGATCATAAACATAAAAAAAAATTTTTTTTTATTTTTAGGGTATTTTTGCGTTTTTTATTTCATTAATGCTGCATGTTTGTTGGGGAATAAAATCCGTATACTGATTATTATTGGTTGATAGTCTTATAATGTATTGTATTAATTTATTACATTATTATGCATAAGTATTAAAAGCATAGGTATCTAATATAATATCTTTTGACATTTATCATCTAATACGATTTTCTAAAATTTTTTCGTAAAGGTAGGTACTACGTACTAATCTGTGAAAATATTTTAAAAATATATTACAATTTAAGGTATCTACCTAATTCCTATACGTCTTGAGAATCGGTTTAAAGTGCTGACTAAAAATTAGACTTACCAACATTAGGGAGTTTTATCTCCCCTATATTTCTGGTGACGTCACGAACTTAAAACAGTTCAGAGTGTAAGAATGCAAAACGCAGGTTGTTTTGTGTAATTGAATGATGGTTCTTTATTCTTACGTAATATAATAAAAACAGTTTATTTATGTTATACAGTTTTTTCTTTTAGTTTGACAAGTGCTCTTCGAGCTACAGATATTTCGGTATGGAATTTTAAATGGGTTATACAATATTTTCTTTTGATATAATTTGCCCGTTGAGCTACAAATATTTGATACGTTGATTATTGACGAGTGGTATGACTCGCGTGGGTGCCGTAGGGTTGATGGATCGGGCAGTAGAATACCCCAGACCAAAACAGCCGACTCGATGGTGGTGTTTGGCGGGCGTATACGAACAGGATGTGGCTATCAGGCGTTGACTCGTCCTCGATGCACAACATTGGTTCCTCCTATGGTGATCTGTTTTCCCTTGACAGCGTGAACGTACTAGTTGCGGCGCGGAGTGGTGGGTGCTATGACAGCGGCAACGGCAGCTACGGACCGGCGAAGTCGGATGACAGGTTCGACGGTGGCGCGTGCGGGTGACGGTGACGGTCGGCGGTTGCGGACAACGACCGCTGCTGTTTGGAATCGGTAGCTTGAACAGTACGCTACTAAGACGTACCACTACCGACTCCGCACAGAGGGTGTTGTGGGGGGAGCCCTCTTCGGTTCATTAGGTGTGTCGTGTGAGTAGCTTGATCAGTACGCTGCCAGGGCGTACCCCTACTCACTGTCAAGGTTGGAAGAGGGGTGTGGAGGGAGGTTATTTAAAGTTAATATACTCTTTAATAGAAAATAATAGTAATGAATAGAGATACTATGAGGGAACGATGGTCGTAGACCGAAATCTGGCCTGTTTATATGTGGTCTGATACCGGTTGCCGCTGGTTGGTGTGCCGGGTTATAGTGACCACATTTCATTACGTTTCCGCGTGATGCGTGTTGCCTCTTAAGTGGGCGGCTAGGTTATATCGATGTAGTTTATAATGCTTTTGATTAATTTAGTGTTGATGACATCAACTTGTGCTTTCTCCGTGTCGGAAAGTCATATAAAGTTGTCTGGTCTCGGAGCGCGTGCGTCGCCGCGCGCTCTGTACGGCGTCCGTGCGTTTCATGATTCGACGCCCTTTTTTTGTTTGTTCCATACAAATGTTGTTCTACTAGTAGGAAAAGATATTTAACAGTATCGTATATGAAGATATTAAGTATCACAACACTTGACGCGATCAGTATTTGAAGTATTGATGAGTAAAATGTCGGAAAGTCATAACTTGGTCGGCTCGGTACCTATTCATTTGGTACTTGTTATGTCCGTTAGATGGCGCGGGCTGTTTCGTTTAGGAATAATTATTCCTATAAATTCTGTCTCGTTACAAGGGGAAAATCTAATATAAAATGTAAAATTCTTTCATAAAAAGAAACTGTTCCGATTTTCGTGATCCAGTTACTTTAAAATGTATATATACCTAACTAGTCAGCTCTTTATTAGAATACGCTCCATTAATTTGGGACCACAACAATGTAGGACATAATGAAAAAGTTCAAAATAAAGCTCTCAGATTTATAGGTAATAAATGTAATATTCAAAGAACTCCTCACTCTGGTTACGAAAATATTTTAAAATTATTTAACTTAGAACCATTAAATGTACGTAGACACTTATCATACAACACCTTTCTCACCAAAATGCTAAATAACAAGATTGATGATTCATTTTTATTAAGTCAATTAAATTTCAAAGTCAAAAACCACTACACTCGCAACAATTATTTATTTTATATTCCTCATTCATCTAAAAAGTATACGTCATACGACCCCATAAATATTTTAATGTCTTCGGAAAATAGTAAATTATTTTAATAAACATTGAATGTATTTTATTATTATTATTATTATTATTCCTATTATTCTATATATTAATCATTTCATCTATTATTATGTTATATTTTATTATTTTAAATTATATTATATTATTGTTACCTATACAAATATATTGTGAATTGGACTTTTGTCCGTATTAATGAATAAATAAATAAATAAATAAATAAATAAATATGTTTATAAATTGTAATTTTTAATTTTAAAATTGATAAACAATTTTATTATCTAACTTTAATTATTATTGATCATCTATATCTCGATTTCCAAATCTGATATGGCTATCAGTTTTCTCTCTGGCTAACTCTCCTTTACTTGTTCTCATATTAACCACTACTAATCCGTGACCAGTGGTGGTCAAATGATTTTGTTATGTATGGGGGCTGACATGGCTGATTTTTTAACATGCACTATTTGATTATTAAAAATATAATGTATGGTTGTAAGATAATTGAATAAAACTCTAATCACTTAACTCAAATCACTATGTACCTACGACCTACTTATTAATACAAATTATTAAGAACTGATATTTCATTAAATTATACTCAAAGCAGGGCATGTTTTCCAAACTAGTTGAGTTTAGTTGTCCTGAGAAAATAGTTAATTGAGTTAAGTTTAAGTTAGGTATTTAAAAATATAAACAAACTTTTATGGAAATGTTAACAGCGTTAAGTTAATAGTCACTTTAAGATTCTGAGCGGAACGATGAATATATTAATTTTATGATGATATGTTTTGTTTTAAATTTTTAAATTTAGTTTTGTGTTTTTCGTCACGTTTTAGGACAGTAGAAATACTTAGATTTTATTCAATAATATCTTTTCTGATAGGAAAGTGAATCTAGTTGGGGAATCAAAAGAAAAAATTTCCAGTTTTTACAAAAGCCCCTGGAAAAAATAAATTAGGAAAAATGGTTATTTTTACGCAAAATTGGTTTTCGACAAAATCGATAATGGTTTTTGGTGTAACTCTAAAACAAAAGATACATGGAATTTTCACTGAATGTTTATATTAGCATTTTCTATACACCATACAATTTTCAAAATATTTTGACTTGTATTGATCTGTTTACGAACATTTTCAGTTTACAAATTTTTAATTTTTTTTTTCTATAAATGTCAATAAAATTGTATTCGTTGGATTAAAAATGGATCGAAAATTAGAAGTAGAAAAATATTAAAAATGCATGGTCATAATTTTTATCACGTTTGTCTTTACCATGATACTATATTGACAGTCCTAATAGGATGGCCTTAGCTAGAGAATTAAGCTTGAAAGTTTTTTAAAACTTGATTTTTAATGAATTTTTTTTAACAGAATTAATTTTTGAGGTTGTCCGGTTGTTATGTTAGTTAAATGTTTATTATTAATTAGGAATTAAACGACTGTGAATATGAACTAAAATTAAAATATATATAAGTACTTATAATATAAATTAAATTAAATACTAGGTGTATTGTAATTTGTAATAAGTAATAGCTAATAACTAACCATAAAAATTAGTTAGTGTACAATTTATTGTGGAAATAACTCGAACAATAAATTATGAAAAATGGAAAAATCAATTAATAAAGGAGAACGTTTTTACTCTTGACATTTATGAATGAAAAAAAACTACATTTTTTTTTAATAATAATATAAATGCAGATTTATTGCCGATATAAATTTATTTGTATTTTGAATTTCTTATATTATGTTTAATGGTATAATATTAAAATGTGGAAATGGTAATACAGTTTAATAAATACAACTATTAAGATTAAATATACTATAATTTATAACTAATAACTATATACATAATATCAAAGGATATATTTGATAAGAAATTAATATGAGAAATTATAAAATTTTCATGAAAATTTACATCATTACTCACTAGCCCTGGGTATAATGTAAGACTATACCTAGGTACTTAGTATTAATTGTTATTATCGTGAATTGGCTACAAACATAATAATATAAAACGTTTATAATTTATAAATATGCAAAATATGCAATTATAAATTTTAAATATAAACTTGTATTGCTATGAAACAAATTTCTATATTATTTAGCTATGTTTTTGATGATTATTTAAAAACATGCAAACTCCTAGAAGTCCCGAGCCCTATTTATAAACAATTATTATTTATTTATATTTTATATTATAAAAAAAACTATTATGCTGGCCATATAATATGACTGTTATTTATTTTATTATAATCGATACACGAAACCAACCTATTAAATTTGTTTATTTCTTATTAATGTCTATATTTCAGTTTCGTTCAAAAAAACATTTAAATTATATGCGTCACAGTTTGCGAATAATATTAAATTTTTCCGATTGCTGTTTTAATTTGTAATTTTTTTAAGTTTTCCAAAATTCTTTTTAACTAATTTACCTTCTTTAAGTTTGTCGAAAATCAATTGTTTTTTTTATTTTCACTATTTAAACCATTACACCGTTTTAGATACATATAGGTGCACACATCAACAATGAATGCAATTTTAAATGAACAAAAACTACTATTTATTAGAACACGCATCCGAAATAGTACTGTACGTACCTCGATGTTTCATAGCTATTGAACAATATGGAAAAGTAAATGTGTCCACGTGATAGTAAGCAGAACCTATGAACCAAGTAAGTAAGACAATTTTTATATTTTGTAAATACATGTATATATTATATAATATTATATTTGTATAGTATTTTTTTGTAGTAGCATAGACTAATATATAAGTAGGTATAGATTTACACTTATTAGATAAATTAGCTTACGCTTAGAGCTAGGGTCGGTAACTGGCGGGGGACCACAGAAGAGAAATAAATGAACGCCAAAATTATTTTACTTAAATGCTGATTTATTTTTCATTATTTTTCTCTGTATTTAGACCATTAGCATGATAAACAAAAGGTTTTCTGGACCTACAAAGTTTTTTTTTTTTCAAATCCTCCGGACCCCCCAGAAACTAATTGCCGACCCCTGGCTTAGAGGGTGACTTGTGAGAGTGATGGATGATTCAGCGACCAGAGGTTTTCAGCGATTTGGTTTTAGATGAGAACGAAAATTGTTCAGGGCACATCGTTCCCGTATTATTCGTAATGAGTAAAATAATATTATTGTATTTAATTTAATATTCTCGTGCCTAACGTCTTAATTTCTCTGTCAAACACATCACAGACTATCGCCGGCTGGCCTCACACACAAACATTATTATCTGACTTTTTACGGCAATTTTTTTTGTTATTTAAAATATGATGTTGTGTTTATATTTTTTTTATAATAATATTATGTATTGGTGTTAAAATTAGTTGAACAGCGCGAATTGTATTTTTAATTTCTCCTTTGAGTGAGCTAAAATTATTTATTGTATTATTAGTATTGTATAGACGCTAATATCTGTGTACGTTATGTATTAATATTATTATTTTATGTTACACCCTAATTGCCGCTAATTTATTAAAATACAAATCCACTATATCCATATTACGTATCATGTGTGCAAAACGCAACTGTGTTCATTGTATTTTTATAATGTGTACTCCTCAATATTATCATAGACTTAAAAACGCTCTCATTACCTATAACTTCAACTTAATAATTACGCTGCAGCAGCTGAAATAGCTGTCTAATCTAATCAAATTATTCACAATATAATAATATTATTATATCATTGCCGATTATGTATTATTACTTTAATATAACGTCATAATATTATAGAGCCAAAACGATATTGCATTTATCTTTTAATTGTTTTTACGTATTTTATTAATTACTAGCTGATCCAGTGCACTTCGTTGCCCTTAAAAATTTGTGATTGTTTAAATCTTTTTGGATGTAACATGTAACATAACAGAACATTGTGAGATGATACATTAAATAATACATTTGTCGTAAAACGTAACTTTTAATGCCATATATATATGCGTATGAAGAATTGCAAGTCAAATACAATTTACATTTTTATTATTGTTGTAAAACATAATAACATGTATCGAATGAAAATAAATTATACTATAGAAAAAATTTTATTAATCATATATTGAAAATAAAATACAATAAAATTATATTCAATCATATATCAATTAAATTTATTGGGTTAGAGCTTCTCTGTAAACGATATTTGATGTTGTTTTATTTTGTGGCAGCAAAATAAATTGATTATCAGCAGATCCAACTCGTGATAGGCCCACATACAGTTGGCCATGAGTAAAACATTCCTTTCGTAGGTCGATCGATCCCTACTAATTCGAAGGTTTGACCTTGGGACTTGTTAATAGTCAACGCGAAAGATATTTTCACCGGAAATTGAACCCGTTTAAACGGGATTGACAGATCAGTTGGGATCATCGGTATCCTCGGAATATGAGCTAGCTGACCAGCTGCCGGGCCGGTAATAATGGTCGCTACAATTAAATTGTCCTTTAATTCCTTAGTAAGCAGTCTTATTCCATTACACATACTCGGAGGGCTTAAATTTCTCAAAAGAATGATTGGAATTCCGATTTTTAACGTCAATTCGTGTGGTGGCAGTCCAGAAGGATTCAGTGAATTAAAAAATTCCTGTGGATAATGCACTGCGTTTTCGATGTTCGTGACGGTGTCGATCGATCTGTAGATTTTTATTTGGCTAGAAACTTTTTGTAAAATCATATTGTTTATATCGTTGACAGTATCATTCCTAGGTGACACTATTGCCCTCGAACACAACCAATGATAGTCCTTTTCGTGCAAATTCTTCATGTCAGGGTAACCTGCATCTATTAAATTATCTAAATTATGGACTATCTGGCCAGTAAGCCAGAAGTCATCATAATTTTCTCTTAAATTTGGTGTGGGAAAAATTCCTTCCCCAATTTTTAGCAATTGTTGTGGAAAATCACTATCTGTGATTCCATGAAGATGTGCTCTCATATTTGTTCGTAATTTTAAATTTTCAATCGAAGTCGTCCATAAAGGGGACGATTTCAAGCATGCCTTGATGATATCTGCTCGCGTACTTCTGTTAATGACGGGAAGTGTCTTTCGGAAATCTCCAGCAAATACAAAAGTAATCCCGCCCATGAGAGCACAGGAGTTTCTAAGATCTTTTAAGGTTCTGTCCACGGCCTCTATATGTGCTCTATGGCTCATGGTGTATTCATCCCACATAATCAATGAGGCGTCTTGTAGTAATTTACCAAGAGGTCCATTTTTGCGGATAGAACAGGTAGATTGTTGTTCAAGATTTACTGATAACAGAAGTTTAAAAGTAGAATGAGCAGTTTTTCCATCATTTAGGAGTGTTGCAGCAATTCCTGACGAAGCAACTGCTATTGCTATCTTCCCTGATTGTCTTATCTTCGCAATTATCAAATTTGCAAGGAACGTCTTTCCAGTGCCACCTGGGGCATCCAAAAAGAAAATTTTTCCTTTGTTATTATTCACGCTATCGACTATAGTCTCAAAAGCATGTTTTTGATCTGGGACTAATTTTGTCAGGTTTTCATTGACAAAAGAGGTCAAATCATTTGTATTATAGTGATTTGCCATTGTATATGTTACGTACCCTCGTATTAAGTAGTCATATATCAACTATGTACAGCGCGCCGCACGCTTGACACTATAACTAATATAACTAATAAGGCAATTAGTATAGTATAACATGCGGAGGTTGTTGTAGAGAAAACAATTAAACTATAGAAGGTGTCGTCACACGTATCTTTCCTGGAAAGCCAACGCCCATACGCAGGATACGAGTCGACCAGCATACAAAATGCGAGACCCGAACTCTGTCTCATGACCGAGCTTAGACACTACTACAACCACCCACTCCAAAGGACACAATCATATATATAGAAGCCCAGGACAAGAGCTCTTCAGACGGTTAGGGACATTCAGAGTCAGGTCGTTACACCACTCACAGTTTAAATTCTATCTTAAAGAGTCGTAACACCACTCTTTTACACCATATATTATAACATTGTAATTTTGTACTACGTTAATAAACATTCATCATACCTAGTACATCACGTATTTTATTTCTGCGTTGATGTATATATCGACGTCGGTTGGGACGTGACATTATATGTTGCATTGTTTTCTGTACGAACTGAGGAAGGTAATCCAAAATGACTTAGGCTTTTATCATTTAATTGCAATAGTTTATTTTCGATTTGTATCAAACCTTCGTTATAAATGTCCTCACTATATGGTAAGGCCAAGTCTTGATTTTGTTGTCTGATTCTGTGTCTGATATCTTCACAAAGATCGTCTTTGAAATTGTCCCATAATTTTAATGGTTCCGATGGCTGACAAAATAAAAGTATGACAACAAACAGCTCTCTCATTTTAATTGGACATTGCGAAAGCGATGCTTCTCTCAAAGTATTTTCCCAATGGTCATCGTTTTCTAACAAACCTCTGGCATGGCAAGCTGCTTGATAGGTCTCTTTGATAACTCCGTTAACGGTTTTTATGTACTCGAATGAGGTTGGACCGCGTACGTGATGTAGCAACATCCTAAGATAAAAACACTCTGACTGAGATGGATGTACACCGTAGACTCTACTTAAAGCGGCATCTTTTTTTATGCCTGGATGGCCAACAACGTCCTCACCACGCTTCCTTCTTGAGAATTTATTGTTGGCCCATGTGTAGTATTGCGGGACTTCGTAGTATAGAAGTGTCTTTGCGAATTCATCTTCTTTACTTAGCTCAAAGAAAGCCAGCAAAGTAGTTTTACGTGGGTTTCGGGCCACTTGTTCAGCCGTTTCTGTGGTAAAATACACCCTTTGGCTGTTTTCTAAGTGGACGGCTAACTGCAAGACTGTAGGATGTCGCTCGTGAATGGAAAATTCTAAAAATCGCCAAACAGCTTCGGATGTACTTATGTACCGGCCATTTACATAGTTTTCCGCCTCATCGTTTGGGTTTTTGACGCTATAAGTAGCTTGGTCAGATCCTTTATTTATATATTTACAAATGTATTTGATGGCCTGAACTGAGTGGCAGTACTCGGCATTTATGTGCGCATTTAACGTCCTACACAATAATGGAGAATAAGGGACAATCCACCTATTATCAATGTTGAAAGTATTTCCTCTGATATTTAACGTATTGCTCTGGCCTCCATTTTCGGCGTAACGACGACGATAAACTGGATATCCGTCCTCTCCGGTTTGGGTATCGTTTACGAAACGTCGAGGGTACTTTTTTGTGCAGATACCGTTTTTCATACATGGTGCTGTTAAGTTATGCTCTCCGCATGGACCGTGCACCATATTTTTAGTCACGGTATCGTACAATATCGGGTCGTTTTGTTTGTTGGGCAGTTCTGCAACCATGACACTATCAATTTCGTCTGGCTGTATTTTTCTTTCTAGTCAAAACAGCAAATGATAGTGAGGTAAACCCCGCTTCTGACACTCCACACTTGCCATGTAACATTTCACTTTGCCGAATATTTCATCTTTTGTGAATAATTTTATGAATTTGTTCATCTTTAAATGAAATACCCTTGAAATTATGTCATGAAGATCGAAAGACCGCTGTCCAGTTAATAGTTCCGCTTTAATTTCAGGCCATTCGGGGTTACACGTAAAAGTAACAAATAAGTCTGGTCTCCCGTAGTTGCGGACATAAGTCATCGCATCTTGCGTTTTTTGTGGAGATAACGCGTAGAACCTGTGAATGAAGACGGCAAGATTACGCGCTGACCGATGTTTGATGGGTCAACATTTGCGTCTTGGTTTAAAGTGTCTCTGAGGTGAATATATTCTTCAGCCCTCAGTCTCTGTTGATTACGGCATATGTAATTATTTAATCGTTCCGAAATAATTTTTGCCATCATATCGACAATATATTGGCTAATTAAGTCCTGTAGTAATGTAGCGGATTAAAACCATCTCTAACCATCAATCTAAATGCATAAAATTGCATACAGGTTACAGTTTTATTACGGGCAGTACCTTCTTGAGGAATGGTCAAATAATATCCGTCTTCTCCCATTACAAACATCAATGGATATTGGAGAGGATCGTAAGATCTGTGTTATTCAGAGACCCTTTTAAGTTGGCCGTCTCTACCCTGCAGCACGATATCTCTGGGAACTTTTTCTTCATCTACCAAAAGAACGGCTACCTCGTTTACAGCCGGAGCATTATATCTGCCCGGGTGTGCTGTCTGTATTGGGCGGTCGGAGTGAATAATTAACTTTAAATTATCCGAAGAGTTTTGTTCTAAGTTTTGTTTAAAACTTCGTATATATATTGTGGCTGTTCAGTGCGGTCTGTAGTTCTTTAATTAAATCAATGTTTGGCGTTGGAGCTATGTTTGACCGAAACGATAGCTGATCTGCGTCTGCGTCTGAAATAAAATAAATCTTCAAGAATTGCGGATTTTGGCCTGATTGTGGTAAAAGACTACCTATAAGGTGATAAACTTGGCCCTCTATTTTAAAAGTGAGCATAAAATGTTGTTCTCTAATTTCTTTTGCTCCAAACGAAGTCATTTGAAATAGGCTATTGTACCTACGTATGTTGGTTAGAAAATGTCTACTATGTAAATTATTATTTATCAAAAGACTTTATTGGCTCTGGCGGGTCCTGAATATTGGGGAGACTGACTTTTCCAGAAGCACAGCACAAACCATTAGGTTCATCAGCCCATTTTTTGGCAGAACATTTAGAGCAGATCTTTTCAATGGCTCTGATTTGGACGGAAGACTGTTGAGCATAATCAATCTGTGGATCGTATGTGAAAGCCGATCTGTTACTATGAGCTAAAACTCGATTGCGAACTCTAGCCGTTGACGTCTGTTGTCTTTCTCTCTGATTTTGAAGGTGCTTGGAACGTTCATAGCTCGATTCCCTAGCGTGAGCTTGTATATTTCTAATATTTTGTTCTTCAAGCCGCTGTGAACGCTCGATACTTGACTCTCTTTCATGCGATTGCGACGCGTTTTCTCTCTGACTTGCAAGATGATTTTCAGTTTCTGATTGAGATTCTCCATGACGACGTATTTTTATCGCCCTAGCCTGTGAACTATTTCTAGAATGTTAAGATCTTGTTCTTTTGGGCATTTTAAAATGAGAAAAAAAACTAAACAGTAATGTAATGTATTGTTTATACACACGCCGATTATTATTTATTATTATAATAGCTTTAAAACCCATGGCAACTATTTTTAAACACAAATTTCTATCGTAAATCTAAAAATTCCAGTTTGAGCACCTCCTCTGGGTGATCAATTCCCTTTTTAAATTAGCCTATATTCATCAATTATAATGTCGGCTTCTAATGGTAAAAACATTTTTAAAATCAGTCCAGAAGTTTCGGAGCCTATTCAATACAAACAATCAAATCTTTCCTCTTTATAATATTAGTATATATTAAGCCAAAAAAGACTACCTATATACTTATCTAATTGCAGTGTTCATCTATGGGCCGAGTCCCGTATATTTTTATTTATAACACTAAACACAATACACATAAACACATGAACCCATTTACCCACTTATATCCTCCATGCACTGCACTCGCTGATTTTGCTAACCTACCCTGTCCACCATCTTTGAACTACTATTATACATATATATTGTGAGGAGTTTTGGACGCAGGTTTAAATGGAAGTCGATGAATAGAAAATCCAGTTAGAAGTTGGTGTTAGTAATCACGTGGATGTTAAATAAAATTAAAGACATAATAATAATAATGAGGGTTTTAAAATTTCATGAAATTTATTTTCTTGAAATATTTCATTTCCATGAAAAATAAAAATACAATTTTTTAAAAGAGTTCAGAGCACCTTCACATAATCACATCACTCAGTCACACACACATACACATAATATACGACTTTATTAAACTTGATAATTACTGAAAGTATACACTATTATTTCATTTACTGATTGAAATTGACTTCAACTTTATTTCAGACCATTATCTTTTGGATCGCTGACGTTCCACATACAACAATATTTTAAAACTCATAAAAAAAATGTATTTACTCTCAAAATAATGCTAGGAATATTTTTCAGCACTACATATACAATATACAAATATGAAATAATAAATCAACAAAAATAATATGCTTCTCTTTATTTCTAAATGTGTAATCAATATATTATTTCTAATCATCTATAACCAAATACGTTTAAAAGAAGAGAAAATATTTTTCAAATTTCATTGAAGAACCCTAATAATAATAGTAATAATATAGTTACAGTTATAGTTATAGTTAAAGTTGGACGGTGCCCGGGCAAAAGGGAATAAGTACAAAAACACTGTTTTGATAACATTTAAAAAAACTGTTCCTATTTGTACAATGACTGATAATTTATTCTTTTTTTCTCATAGGTTTTATAAAAAAATGAACCTAAAATTTCTTTAATTTTTAATGCCAATCGATGTGGATTTAATATTATTAATATAATAATATAATTATAATATAATAATAAAATAATCTATAATAATATTCAATAAAAAACAAATTGTAAAAATGGACTTATTCCCTTTTGCCCGGGCACCGTCCAGTAATAGTTATATATATAGTATTAGGAGTTATAGGACAGTGTTGAATTTAAATAAGTATCCAGCTATCATCCTTTAAATAATTAAAAATTATACTGTTATTATAATATCAATACATTTGATTAACTTACTATTCCCAGTCCCTTCACATGGTCGTTAAAAATTCAGGGAGTAAAAACGGGTAACCCGCCATAAATTTGTACCCATTCTCAAATCCCAAACCAAATTCGACCCGCTTTTATACCCCTTTACTCGTACCCGCTAACAATTGTACCCGGTTTCGAACGCGAAATCCACAAACAATTTAACCCGGTTTTGAACGCAAAACCCATAACCCGCGCGCAATTTGACCCACTTTTGTACCTCATATCCGCCCTACCCACAAATAATTGTACCCGGTTTTGGACGCAAAACCCGCGAACAATTTCATCTGGTTTTGAACGCAAAACCCATAACCCATAACCGGCACCCAACATACCCCGCCTGTGCACTCCATACCTTAGTGCGCTAAAAACAAGTTGTACCCGGTTTCGGACGTGAAAGCCGCAAACAATTTTACCCGGTTTTGATCGCAAAACCCATAACCCGCACGCAATTTGACCCACTTTTGTACTTCATATCCGCCCTACCCGCAAATAATTGTACCCGGTTTTGGACGCGAAACCTGCAAACAATTTTACCCGATATTGACCGTAAAACCCCCGTGCACAATATTTTTTACCCGGTTTCTAATATACGAAACCCGAAACATTTTAACTCGTTTTGACTACTTGGATTTATATAATACCATGTGACAAATACAAATTCTCCCCCCCCCCCCCCCAACACCTGCAGAACCCGCTTGACTCTTTCCAGAGACTGTAACGCACTTAAATTCAACACAAGTTGAAATTGGGCGAATACCGTGAAAATTAAAAATTATAAATTAAAACATATATTCAATGAAACATTGGGTATTTACTTAATGTTATCATATTTTAAATCAATGTATCTATTCGCGTGAAGTACAGTTTTCGCAAAACCAATTATTAAAACAATTATTATTATAGTCGATCGGCGTTCGTGCGTTTTAGCTTACAACGTGGATTAGGCCTACCGGGGATACCACAATAAAAAAAACGCGCCACGTGTAATACCTCATGCTTTTAAACAACATGGACAATATGATATTATTTCTTTTATCTTGTCGTTTAACAAGTCAACAGGTGGTGAGGAAATTTACACAACCTTGTCATACTATATTATTATTATGAGCAACAAATTTTGAAATCCAACGTCCGAATAGTTTGAAGTCCAATAGGCATGACTGCAATAATATTCGCTTGTGGTCCCCTCCAATGTGGTGCGAAATAATAATGATAATAATATTATTAATTACTATGGCTCGGATTTGAAAGAAATTTATAAATAAAAAAAGCATATAAATAAAGCATTTCATTTGTATTAAAGGTGATTACAAAATGTACTAAACCATTTAATAGATTTAAGCTAATTTAACTAGTTTGTTTAAAATAATATTTTTCTATTTTTATCAAAAAAAAGAAGAAGGCATTTGACTTCAAAACCGAACCCTATTCATTACCTATATATTGTTGCACCACTGTGACTTTATGTAGTATTATAAATTATAATAATTAAATATATTAAATTGGTACCTGCGACCACGAGACCACGGTGAATTTTATTTTATTTATTTATGGGACGCACGTTATCTCCGCCACAAATACCTTATTTTAGTGTTAACTCCGTCATAAAAAACGGATTTGTGTTAACTCGGCCAGTCAACAAAATCAGGTAACAGTATAAAACTTATATATATATATATTTTAAATTATAATTTAAAAAAAAAATCATTATGTTTATAATAATAATCGTCCATATTAATAATAATATAGTTATCTACGCATGTATGCTAAAAAAAAATTCAATAAAACTTTAAACTAAAAAGTTAGTTAAATATAATATAATATAATACTACACAAAAAAAAAATAATAATAATTTTCCTAACAAATGACACATAGACACCTAGTACCTAGGTATGCAATCATTCTAAATAATATTAATAAATTAATCGATTCGACTTATTTAACTAATATCAATATTAGCAATTTCGACATATGTCATCGTAACGAATGTCATACATATCTAACCCGGGGATTAAACTACGGAGTTTCCATAACCATTACAAGTAAGAAAATAAAACTGGTGAAGTTTACATTAGATCTTTTATTTACCTATTTTATTTAACCGGTATTTAACCAAAATTTACAATCGCCCATTTATTAGGTGCTTATGAATGATCTTTTTTATTTGAAACATAAATATTTTTAAACTTGAGATATTATACTGGTATTATGTTAGGTATTGGCGTTCATGCGACAGTACTTAATAAAACTAATCCTCATTATAGTCATTACTGTTAAATTGTTAAGACTACTATTATGATACGTGCGATGCGCAAATTACCAACCAATTTTTTTTAGCCGGAGGATTAATGATTCGCCAACGACAAACTCCGTTTTGAATAACCCTGTATAATTACACTATATTATAATGTACAGTTTAAATGTATAAAAAAATTCCACCCCCTTGCGCACCCACCCCCCTCCCAATTCGATCACCGAGTCTATTAAAACACTTGTCTACGTGTATGATATTGTAACTCACAGCACGCACTCTCCTATACTTCTAAAGGCGCGTCCAGACGGAGCAGCTTTTGCCGCGCGGCATGAGTGTGAATACATAAATACATTTTCTGCGGCCTTTTTTGATGCCGCGCGGCATAATTTCCGATCGGCCTAGTAGGCGGTCTACATCAAAGGAAAGCCGCGCGGCTTGTGCCGCTCGCCTATGCCGCGTGTGTGTGGACGTATTTTCGGCAAAGCCGCGCGGCATCAGTACTTATTTTTTAAGTATTTAAATTATTTTTTAAGTAATTATTAGCAGAATAAACTTTTTTCACTGAGGTAAAAGTGATTTTTATTGTAATCTCCAGTGGATACAATTTTTATTTTATCAAAATGTCGATACTGAAGATTTTCTGTTTTCAAAAATACAAAGATCAATAATGATTTTTCAAAAATCTTTAATTTCATGTTTTTTGAGTTACAAAAATATAGATTACTAGCTGATTTTGTGCACTTCGTTGCCCATTAAAAATGACACAACTCTATAGTAATTATGAATAATATATTATTATTAAAATAGCAACTTTAAAATCCATAGCGACCATTTATAAACAACAATTTCCATAAGAAATTTAAAAATCTCTGTTTGAGCACCTCCCGGGGCTGGTCCTCTCCTTCTATAAATTAGCCTATCTTCTGCCCATCTAATCTATTTCTGTACCAAATTTCATCAACATCGGTCCAGTCGTTTAGGAACGCATAAAGGACACACACACAGACAGACAGACAAACATTCATTTTCATAATATAATAATATATGAATTTGTGAATAACATAACCACTATGATCAACTTTACCGACGGACTAAAATAATATTATTACTGTTTTCGTGTCAAACTCACATATTTTGTGCCTATAGGCTACAAGCGACTAAATCGTAGGTATTTTCGTTATTTTTATGTTACTAAAATTATTTTAAGAATAACGTTATATTAAAAGTAATTAATTTAATTAAAAATACTTTTAGGTACATGGACAAATATTAATATTTAATTAAAATGTAAAACCCAAAAATTCTTGTTCAGTTTTAATAAGCCACTGTCTAAATTAAGAACCCCATATATTATAAACCCATGAACATGGATATTTATTTTTAATATTAAGCAATAATAGTAGAGTAGTTACCTACACACAAATTATAGACAAAATACCTCAGTCACTCCACTATATTCTACAAGTGTTGATGTGTACCAATAGTACTGAGTACACTATAGTTATTAATATTGCTATTGAAATTCAAAGTGTTGTGATGATTTACATTAAAAATGACTGATCAACCGACAAGTAGTGTTGAATGGTCAAATGAAAAGTGCCTACTGTTGATCGATTTATACAAAGAATCGACAAATCTTTGGAACACCAAACACAAGGACTACAGAAATCGATACATAAGGCAAGATAGTTTGCTAGAAATTAGCAAACATATGGATACGTCAAAAGAAGAAGTTGACCGAAAATTAAAAAATTTAATTTGTCACTTTTGGCGTGAAGTGAAAAAAGTTAAGCAACAGCGTTCTGGGGATGGTGCTGATGCTGTTTACTGCTCCAAATGATTCGCTTTCAAAAGCTTCGAGTTCTTGAAGGACAGAAATGACTGTCGACCAACTATCGAAACTGGCACCATACAGGTATGCAACATAAATACATTGTATTTTTTTTTTATTAAAAACGTAAATAAGCGAACAATTGCTTAAATAGATATTTGTTTATTTATAATTTACATTAACCTTTTTAATACAAAACAAAATATAATTAAATATATATACAACAGACTTCGACAGTGGCGTATATAGAAATTATTTTTGGGGTGGGCTATAGTAGATAGAAACTAGCAGGTGATCTATAGAGGCTGCTCGCTGCTGTCTACTATATATTTAACAGTTTCTATAAATATATTCGTATTCGTTATTTTTCACCAGGCTATGAAATTTTACAACTTATAATAGTACCTAATAAAATATATTGTTATTCTATTTAAAAAGACTGTAATTTCAAGGGGGGCTGCAGCCCACTAGGCCCACCCCCTATATACGCCACTGGACTTTCATATACCTAATAATAATAGTAAATATTTTTCTCAAGGCATAACTATATTGTATATACATAGTATAATATAAGCATTACTACTTATTGGCATTTGGCAATAATGAAATATCAAAAAAACAAAATTAATAAATTTATTTATTTTTAAATAGTTATGATTTATTTACCTAACTTTGGGTAAAATTAACACGTATCATATAATAAATTGTATTAGTTATTAATTATTATAAGTAATAAAATACATAATATAATATACACTATTAACCAAACATTTTTAAAATAATAATAATAAGAAACAATTGTGTACTAGTGTATAAGTATAATCATACGCACAAAATATTTAATCCATGAGTATATTATAATAATAACAATTAAATATTAAATAACCTTTTATCAATTAAATAAATAATTTACATACATAAGTACACATATTTTATGCCCATAAATCTTGCCACGGAACTCGTCCTTCATTTGAATTAAAATACTCTTTAAATTCTTCTCTGATCTTATGCGCTTCAATAGTTTGTCTGCGTCCTACCCTATCTAACCCCATAAAACTATTTAATCCTACTTGATCGCGTCTCCATGTTCCTGGTGTTATTTCTCCTGTATCAATATTTTCAAGATGTACAACAACGCAAGCGCACAAACGACATCCTCCTCCGATGACATTTTGGCACTAACTGATTTAGTCCAAATTATTGTCTACTGGAAGATAATCGGGAAATAAATGCCGCACCGTGTGGACGCGTATTTGCCGCGCGGCACGTGGCCGACGGAGGCCGCGCGGCAAAAGCTGCTCCGTCTGGACGCGCCTTAAGACAATATTGACGTTAGTATAGTGATCATTACTAAATAAATATTGAAGTAGGTAAATACGTCCGTCGTATTATTATTGATACTAATTTTAGTCGTCGAGCTAATTTTACGCGTGTAAAGCCATTTAGCTACAGGTAGTTACGTATAATATTATATTATTATCATGTGTATTAAATCTGTCACAGGTTAAAAGTTATAAAACAATTGTTTAAGTGTATAATATGCTATTATGACGCACAGAACACGCACTCTCCCATATTATTATTATAATATAGGTACTCCTCGACATTATTGGCGTATAGTTACCTGTATAAAGTCATCATCATTATAATAGTGTATGATAATTGATAAGGGGTGAATCAAATAGGGTACATTTTATGATAAAGCTGATAAAAAAATAAATATATATTACATATTTACATGCATTAATATTTTATTAATTTTTACTGGTAATCATATCGGCGCATAGGAGCATTAATGGAGGGCCAATTATTTACTCCATTATGTTAGTGGTGCCGTCGCACACTCTGCCCCCCCCCCCCCCCCACCCAAATGATGCCCCTGACGTGGGGTTGTCTGTATGGCACTCGTACTCTACTCGAGCAAATTCGTATTGGACATTCAGTCAGCGTGCTATAAATTAATTTATTCCTATTTCTTATATTTCCTATATATTGTATTAATATATAGTACATAGGATTTGCCACAAAAAAAAAAAAATTGCACACCGGTGAAGCCAGCTAGACATTCAGCTACAGTTACGTTTAATATAATATTATTATCATGTGTATTAAACCTGTCACAGGTTAAAAGTCTTAAAATACTTGTCTACGTGTATATGCTATTATGACGCACACAGCACGCACTCTCCCATATTATTATTATAATATACTCCTAGACATTATTGGCGTAGGTATATAAAGTCATAATTATTATAATAGTGTATACGAATAACAGGACGTCCGAGTTTCCGACGTTTTACCATCGGTTATTAGCTGCCAATATTAAATAATAATAATACAAAATTTATAATCAATGCGATATTACACGAGTGTATCTTAATCCATCTGATAAAATATGCGAGCGAGGGTGTCAGCGTGTGGCACGTGTATGCTCTGAACGAACGGTTTCGTTTGGCATTCAGTCAGCGCGCTATTAACTGATTTATTCCTATTACCTATGCATTTGCGGCCATATATTATTATTGACCATTATCATACACCTTATACAGTGTAAGGTCTACGCGCTATGCACCCTCTATAATAATCATATAACTCCGCCAATTGTAAGTAAGAACATACCTTTTATTTTCGATTCTAAATTTTTGCGGCGATCCGTCGACGTGCAGGCTGCGTGGTCGATCATCGATATGCAAACCTAACGGCGGCGGCGGCGACGGCTCGACTGTACGTGGCGTATATTATAGGTACCGCAAAACTTATACCTGAACCGTGTTATACGTGACGCGGCCGTCTTTGTGTAATTGTTTTTCGCGCGGTCGAGAGGTGAAAACGAAAAGATGACTTGCGTCCGTTATTTCCGCGTGTGCGAGCGGACAGGAACTGCGACGACGACGGGGGCAAACGCATATTAACAAACACCTATGGTACTCGCCGTGTGTACGTTATGCATATCGTATAATTTTTCGTAAACATAATATAATTATAAATATTACGTAAGTATTATGCATGTATTATATCCTCTGCAACCTTTATAAGTACATACAATAGTCGCGTACTACCGTTGTAGTACCGTGTATACAGGGTGCACGTATGACCGAGTGTTTGCGTTTTAATCGTATATAAATCGATCGCCTATAACAGCTGTAGTTAATTTATATTGAAAGTTATACTCACTCGAAAATCGACGATTTGATTGTTGAAATAATATTTACTTTGATAAATTATCTGTTAATCGCTATTTAAGAGGAGCAGTAGAGGATGACACAGCCTGTTGTCTCCGTTCAATACGCAGTCGTACATGTCTGCATAGGCACATAGGCGCAGATAGGGGGTCTTAGTCCCACTAGAATTTCTATAGCCCCCCCACCCATAAACTAATGATTTCACTACTATAATTTAAAAGCATCATACAAATATCAAGTATAGACCTGAGCCCTCCCCCCCCCCAAATTTCAAACAATATTTACGCCAAGCATGAATACACTGTATAATATGTCTCTGTATAGGTACCGTACCGAAATGGAACATTTTTTAATTCAGCAGATTATATATTGTGTTGTTGGGTAAAAACATTAGGTGAGTAATGGGTATCTGTGTTTGTTTATACGTTGCGTTTTTACGGTGGTTACATTTTTTTTAACAAGTTATTTGGGCTATGTTTAAAATATTTTAACATAATCGTACATAACTCACTTATAGGATAAAAACTATCGTAGTTATTGTCCTAATTATTAAGAGTTATTCATTCTAATATTTATAAAGGTAACAACATGGAATTGGTTTCTATCGAAGGAGTATTATATAGCTAGGAATCGGTTTTAGGTAGGTATATTATGTTTGTACCGAAAATCCTGACCACACAATATATTGTGGCAAATCGCCAAGTGGGTGTTGCACTACACCCTCTCAAGTATAGGAACCAGCTATACGCGTCTTTTAGTGGCTTTACATAAATCAGTTTTTATCAGATTCGTATTTCTATTACACAGAAAAAAAAATCACAATATTTATACTTTTGAGCTCATGTTATATATTTCGCAGTGCGATGCACCACTAATATATTTTACCAATAATTCCAACAGGTAAATGCCTACATTTCAAACGTTCAATAAAATACACGATCAAAAGCATATGAAGCTATAACTGCAGTCTTCATCGCTGCAGTGATGGTTTTTAAACTCGATTGGAAAAAATAACCGTCATCAAAACGGTGGACTATATGATAAACACCCTGTAAGTATTATATTGTTATTATATTGTCTTAAAGGTAGAACGTATATTATAATATAAGAGACACGTGCAGAGTATATAATATAATATAATATTGTGTGCGCGATCTCCGTCATCGCGGTGTATACGTATACTATAATAATAATATTATAATAGGTATAATACTTACATTATAATTATTATTTTGTTTTACGCGTATCTACGCCTATACGGTGGGAACATCCTCTCTGTGCGAATTTATATTCGAGGTGGATGGCCTCCTTCCGTTTATCGCACCACAGGCCGACATTCTGGTTAACGTAACACAAACTTAGGTGGTAGCTATATAGGCATGTTATTAATATAATTATCATTATTGTATTGTACGCAGCCATATTCTATGATATTACACGCATTGATTGTAATAGTAGTAGGGACTTACAATGTTAATTGTTTAATATTTAATTATTTATAGGTATTATAAATGCATAAAACTATTTAATTTTTGTGATCGATGGCGTATTATAATTTTTAAGTACTACGCATCTAAATTCGATGACTGTACTTACCCGTACACCGACGGCAGGCATTTTATAGTATTACTATAGCTGACCTTAAGCCGGCGTTGCACTGAAAAATTGTGATTGTTCAACTCTTTTTGGGTATAACTCACTGTGGAAGCACTGTATTTTTAGGTGTAATGTTTATTATATTAGATTCGTTTGTGATTATGCGAGCAGTATATTATTAGGTAGGCAATCTATCTGTGGTAGATCGCGGACTCCGCGTGGTACCTATATAAGTGTATAATAATTTTGTATACTAAAATGCATAGAAGTTCCTATGCGCCAACAGGCTTATCGCGCCAATAAATTGAAACCAAATAACCAATAGCAACCATTTATAAACAATATTTTCATCGTAAATCTCAAAATCTCTGTACGAGCACCTCCCCGGGTTGGACCTACCGGGTCCAATTGTGAATCTAGATCATCCTGGGAACCACTCATGCACACAAAAAGTTAACCAATAATAGTGTAGGTACGCGTGAAAATGCGTTGTTACGGTAACGGTACGTGCAGCCAAAGCAATGTACTTTATCTGTAGGTAATTAATTAGTACTTGTTATGGAAAGTGGCAACCATTTATATACAAATAAAACACTAATTTCTACTATTACAGATTACTATTATAATCTGCAACTAATGGCAATCATTTATAAACTAATACAATAGTTTCAATTTCTACCGTCAATCTCAAATTCCTTAGCAACCCTTAACAAATAAAACACTCTTTGCTATTATAATCTGCAACTAATATAGCAACCATTTATAATCAAATAAAATTTTAAATTCCACCGTCAATCTCAAAATTGC
The DNA here is from genome assembly GCF_019925205.1 of Metopolophium dirhodum. Lineage (NCBI taxonomy): Eukaryota > Metazoa > Arthropoda > Insecta > Hemiptera > Aphididae > Metopolophium > Metopolophium dirhodum. The sequence continues at coordinate 29,926,872 of NC_083565.1, read as the reverse complement.
TGTTTGAGAACCTCTTAAAAATGCGTATTTTGAAAAATAGTGGGTGTTTACATCACAAAACAAAACTACTGACCAAATTCCATACTCATAGCTTCAGCGGTTCCAGCTAGACGATGATGAATCACTCAGGACTATAGTCATTATCTAAATATAATATATATATATTCTATAGATAGTAATCATTTTGGTAGATACTACAGGATAAAACGGATAACATAAACCATTGCATATATATATAGGTACCAGTGTACCACATACTTAATATGACCTGTAGGCTGTAAGTACCTAGTTACTTACAGTTTTCGATAGCAATAAAATTAGGCCATTCTGGATAAACATTGAGAAATTGTATTAAGAAATACAGAGAGTGGTAATGTGGTATAGAATAAATTCTACTTGACGTACATCAATGTTTAAATGGTGAACTTATAAATACCTATTTATTTTTTGAAACACCTGAGATTGGTCTGATTCCTAAAGGTTTAGGTACTTATAAATTACAGCAGTTAAACTAACTACACGTCTGTTTTCACTTTGAAATATCTTTAAATATATAATATAATACCTATTTATTATTTATATAAATGTAACTTACTAAATAATAAAAATAAAACTTTTTAATATAAATAGAGAGAACATTTACTTAACACCCATGCCCCCACTACACAGGAATTGTATTGTATAAAAACCAATATATTGACTATATAACATAGGCGCAACAAAGGGGGTGTTGTGGGGTAATCTCTAATTCAGCACCTTCTAGCCACTGTAATATAACACCAAACATCATGTGACAAATGAACAATTTCCTTAATTTATATGATATTTTATTTTATTTGATGTTTTTATTAAAAAAAAAGAATTCAAAAAGAGTGTTTCCTAACATAATTTATTTATTACAAATTTTAGTTACAATTTCAATAAGTTTTGTTTGCTGTATCATGTGAACGTAGTTTTTTTAAAGTTGAAATTATAACTAAACTTTGTTATTAATGATTTTGAAATTTATAATAGGTTGTAAAGTATAAATAATTTTAGCACCCCTATAATGTATCTTTAGTTGCGCCTATACTATATAATATAGATATACGATCCATAAGAAATTGCTGGTTGTCTGTTAAGGGTCTACATATTGATATTTAGTATCTAATAAGATTTAATTAAAAATATATTTCTAGTAAACAGGCTACACAAGGTGTGTAATGTAATACTCCATTTTAGTTAATTTGCATACCGAGGAAAACACTACAACTTATAAATTATAATACTACATAATATCTATTAAGTATTTTATCTGAAATTGTTTTAGGATAAAAATAATAATTAATTAATTTAAAAGATTTGGTACTACTATTGATTATTTTAACATAACAGCGAGATATTTTTAAAAGTGAACCAAGACCTTAATTTATTTAATTCAATTCAAAACAAATTTATTTAAAAATTAATTAACATTAAATTATAACAGAGATTAATTTTAGAAATATAATATATAAATAATATATACACTAGTATAATATAAAATTTAGTTAAAACTTTAAGAGTATATTATTGAAACATACAAGTATATATTAATGTAATCTTATATGTATCAGTAGCAGAAATTATGTTTGTAAATTTAAAAAGTATTTATGACCAATGAAGCCCTTGGATAATATAGTATTTTTTAACGCTTCTTTGAATGAGTTTAATGGTAACGTTTTGTAAGCTGGAGCAACTAACTTGCCATCTTTCATAAATTGCAAAAGTTCATCATACATTTGGTTGTATTGCTCAGTGTTAACATTTTCTTTACGCCATCTAGTCATCCAAAAACCTCTGAGTTGAATGTCTTTAAATATAAAAGAAGCGGTTGGAACAATGACTGGTTCTCTCGACATACCACCATAAGTCACCATCACACCACCGTTGTTCAATGTACATAAAACTTCTGTGGAACTTTTACCACCAATATTGTTTATTCCTAAACGTGGTTTGGGTAAAACTCCACTTCTAAACAAATCCGTAGTCCTAAATAATACAAATGTATATGTTAATATATTGGATAGACAACATAAAGGCAAAAATACAAACTGAAATATAATAATTACTATTTTACCTTAATTCTTCTACAATAAGTATGTATGACGCACCTAGACACTTAAAATGATTTTTCAAATTTTCCAAGTCTGGTTCAGGTCGATTGCGTATAATTACAGTTGTATAGCCAAAAATGTTAGCCAATTGAATAATGTTCTGACCACATGCACTGTTTGCTCCATTTTGTATAATAACATAATTTTTGTTTAGTGAAACAAAATCATGTAACATTCTATACATGGCACACGGATTAGAAGAAATACCACTTAATGCATACACATTGGTTTCTGTACTTACCTGAAACAAAATAATATAATTAAGAATCATAATGCACCCGAAAATGTATTTAGAATATTGTTGTATTTCATAAATACTCGAATATAGGGTGATTTAACAAGCATGCTCACCCCTATTTTTATTATTTAATAATGAATTTATTAAAATCTCATTTTTTAAAATTTTTAAATATATTTTAAAGACAATATTTTTAAATTTTTGAGATTTTATGTAGTACGCTTAAGGAGTGTCTTGCGGCAATACAAACTTCTGTTTTACAAATGAGGACCATCATTTTTACTGTAAATTATTTAGTTATTATAAATATACTTTTGGTTTTCGTAATTTTGTTTCTGTGTAATTAATAATTATTATTTATTATTTTGCCATTTCTAATATTTCAATAATTTCATTGTTTATTTTAAATGAATGATTCCCCTCATCAGGCTTTGCGTTAATATTATACAGAGTGATATTTTAAGCATGCTCACTGTATTTTTTTACTTAAACTATACATATTATATTAACATTTTTAGAATTTTTAAATACACTTTAAGATTTTTGAATACTTAAGATTATTTATACCATTTAAGAACGATGTTGTTACAATACAAATTTCTGTTTTTCAAATAGGAATCCTCTTCTTTTACTTTTAATTATTCAGCATATATTTTTTATTGAGAATTTTGATGCACCTAGATAAAAATTTGAACTAGTAGTTTTTGAGTTATATAACTTTGTATACTAAGGTTTATACATATAAGGAAATTGGCTAAGTAGATTTGGGAGCTTAGATGATTTGAAAATGTTAGTAATAAGTACTAATTACCATTGATCTATCATGATAAATAATTTGTAAAAAATATTTAGTAGGTTTAGTGAATAGTGAATAGGTACTACACTACTACATCTAATATTAGGTATAACTTTTTATTGTAAAACCATATTTAAGGATTATTATTCTTAGTATAAACATTTTAATAATTCAGCAACTACTTATTAGAATTATGATTTAGATACATCTACATTAACAAGAACATCATCTGCTAAATAATTTGCAGTAAAAAGGAGATTCTCATTTGAAAAAATAGAAGTTTGTATCGCCACATGACTCTCTTTAATAGTAGTACAAAAAATATAAGTAATTTAGGTCTTTAGGTATACTTAAAAATTCTAAAAATCAGAATTTGAATAAATGTATTTTTAAAGGAAAAAAGGCGTTGAGCATTTTTTCACCAAAATGTAAAGTAAATTTTGTATTTCATTATAGGTTAGGACTCCTTCAAAAAACTGATCCATGGGCCTTTGGTGTGCCAGACCGATACAGATAATAGTCCTTAAAAATGGTTTTACACGAATATAAAATATATTATGTAATATCTAGTATTTATTAAAATTTATAGATAGGTAACTGGACCACTTTTATAAATTATAAATATTGATAAAATTACTAACATTTTTAAATTTCTATAACCGCCATATCTTTCAATCCCATTATCTATAGTATATAAAGTTGAATAACTCAAACTACATACTTGTTCAAAGTTTGATTTTATACGTCAACATTTTCAGAAAAATTATCCGCTAAACAATTTTGCTTACTAATTACAACAACTCATTTGAAAAACAAAAGTTTGGGTCAGTATAGGACACTCCTTAAGTAGTACTAAAAATCCCAATAATTATAAAATACCTAAGTATATTTAAAAATTCCAAAAATAATAATTTAAATAAATTCATTTTTAAAGGAAAAATGTGGATGAGCATGTTTTATGAACCACCTTAAATGATATGATGATTTTCGTTGTGTTTATTTTTGCAACATTACAAGTCAATCAAAATAAACATATTTTATAATATGTTAATATGTTATGTTATAATATTATACTACTAACTTTTCTTAGAAGTTTAGAATCGAACACACCAGTTGTACACCAAGTACCCATAGCACCGTCAGCTTTAACTCAATCTCCAGGGCAGATATTTTTAACGCACGATCCTACTGCCAATACGTTCCCAATTCCTTCATAGCCTCCAGTAGCAGGCAACGGCGGTTTCACGGGATACACACCTTGAACAGTGTTAATCTCGGCAGGATTGATGGGCAGGATTCATTTTCACCAAGACCTTAGGAATAAACAAGTAAATATATTATTAAATTGTTTGTGTAAAGACGGTCAGTAGCATCACAGCCCATAGGTACCTGATCGTCGTCGAGTTTGTCGGGTAGCGTTTGCTCTACGAGACTTACGACTTTCATGGGATCGCCATACTCTTCGTACACGATTTTGCGACAGTGCATGTCACGAAGATGGTGTTTGACGACGAGAGATCGTCTGATCAAACTGTAGTTTGGCCGACCGAACTGCTCAACCGAAATATTCTGTGGAACATGGCAAATGCCTGACGAGACTATAAATATTATAATAGGTAGGTTACCTGAAACTACGACGTGGATCGTCGACGGCCGGGATCGAATATCAAATTTTTCGAGTACTTACTTTTCGCCTTCTACTTGTACAATGAAGCCGTTAATGCGCGAATAAATGGAAAATTCCAGTGAAGCCGGCAGTCGGCGACTTAGCGCAAGAATAATCTGTTATCTGGTTATCACGAATGTGTGATAACCGATATCAGTTTAGCACAATCATATTATCACATATATATATATGTATATTTTTTTTATATTTTCTTAAATCGTGACACGGACACGGACAACGAACTGAGAACTGTCTGAGATAATATTATATCGGATAGATATTCAGTCCGTGTACTTAGTTCATAAATCATAATTTACTCGACGGATTTACTTTGCCGTGATCCATAATTTCCAGACTTTGATGTACCCACCTCATTGAAATGCAGGAGATGTTTCAATGTTGTATACCTACATTTTAAGTACGTTTTCACGAGAAAAACAATATTAGCAGTAATTACTAATTAGTAGGCATGCTATAATCACATATAGTGTGGTAGGTAGATAGGTAGGTACCTCCTACTCTAATAAGTTATCTATAACTTTGGTGCACTATTACCAAATTTTTAATATGCCATCATTCAAAAATACGGTTGGTTTTGCAAAACAGAGTTGAACTGAAACATGATATTTTAGTGTACCTACTTACTAATATATTATATAGTAATAGGATTGGCATTTAGCATCATATATTATATACATATATTAGGTGCGCTATCTGTCTTTGCTAAATTATTACTGTACTGGCATTAATTGTGTGTGTTAAATTACATTATATTACATTATATCATTTGCTCATTAATAATAATTGGTTAGTATATAGCTCTGAATGCCACCGAAACGTCTCGTTTGCACAAATCGCACTATTTTTCAGGTATTGTAGTTTTTGGACGATAAACGCTGTATTTTTACCATCTTAATATTATTCTCGCGTTCACGAAACGCCGAGTTTAATTATATTATATTATTGCATGAGCGGCGAGTGCCAATCGTCAGATTTATAATAATTATTTCATTGTGCGCTAATCACCGGATTACTTACTATCGACCTTACTATTGTATGAAATATATTAGTAGCGATTTTCATATTTTGTTGTAATTCAAAAACAAATAATTATAGACATTTTAAATTTATATCATATGTTTATTTTATCAATTCCTATACCTACTTGATGACATTTTCAAAATGTATTGACTCGTTTCGATTTGTATACGGACATTTTCAACTTCCAATTGTTTTAGTTTTTCTAGGTAAATGTCAATAAAATGTTATTTTTTGGGTCCTAAAGAATGAAAATTTAATACAATTCTTCTTATATTTTGTTATAATAGCAGTTAAAAATACATTTGAACTAATTTGTTCACAACAAATGTTCAGGTAATAATATTGAGCAAACATTGAGGTTTGAGTAAAAAACATTAACAATTACAGGAAACTCATTACTTACATATAATATCTATGTAGATTGTAGGTACATAAATACATTTGATTTATTCTATTATTATAATATTATTATCTAGAAAATAATAATAATGAAAAATTGACAATTCGACCAATATTAATTTGTCGTCATTTTATTGTCAGATTTTTTGTCAGTTGCACATAATATTATAATACAAAACATATTTTTGGAGGAAAAAATATAATGTTGATATTTTTTATATTTTTATAAGAATTCTTTCGAATATTTTTCTAGTTTTGTGCATTTAATTAGTTCAAGTATAATATTGATAGATATATGTTGTACTTACCACTAAACCATGTGTATACTACAGACTGAAGGTACTCTATACATATATTTTTTAATTCTGTTGCGGGACATGAAACTATCTTCCACTAGTAAAATTTTAAAATATGTGTATAGTGTACTTAGTACTGAGTAATTTAGATACCGTATAGGTAGGTAAGTGAATTATAGAGTGTATCCAGTTTTTGCGGACATCTGGTATATTGCTATTATATGACATGGTTGCCGGGACGAATCGCCACGATAAATTATAGGTATATTTTATTATTTATTATATTATGTGGACGGCTATTATATTATGTAATATTGTAATTTGTAAGTTATAAGTGTTACAATCAAACCAAAAAAAAAAACCGAAATAGATACATTTTTTTTTTATTTAAAGCCGCAACAACAATATTATGGTTTATACTTTATAGTACGATTATGAACATACAATTTGACTTGTTACATTAGATTGTATAATTTAAGTTCATTTTATATAATAAAAAAAATGTTGGTGTTATCGCTGGATCTGGGACTCGGTGATTCATTAAAATTGTCTGCGATTTCAAGCTGGGCTCTAATGATACTGAAGTTTCAATTTGTGATATTTTGGTGCAGAGAAACGGTATCCATAGCAGTATCCAAGGCCACCAGGTAGTGTCATAATATGGTTAAATTCTTTTGGTATATCGAGGGAAACTAGCCCTATAACTGGTTTGGTTTCGGTTGTTCTTAAAATTTTTGTTTTGAATGACGTGTAGATTGTTGTATACTTGTATGTGCTTCGTTGTTTGCGACAACCAGTTACGTAGGGAGAAAAAGAATTTATTTTATCGAGAAATCATCTCAACCGAGTATCAATGCTTTTTTCGAGAATTTTGAACATTGTATTTTTGTAAATATACTGGCTTATACAATTTAGTTAGTTTAAAAAAAACTTTTGGTGTTGTCTGGATCTGGACTCAGACACTCAGTGCTTTCGAGAAACCATCTCAACTGAGTATATCAATGCTTTTTTTCGAGAATTTTGAAAATTGTATTTTTGTAAAGAACTGACCTGTACAATTTAGTTAATTTAAAAAAAAAAATTGTGTTGTCCGGATCTGGACTGAGACACTGAGTGCTTCATTAAAACTTTTTGCTATTTGAAGCTGGGCTCTAAAGTTACTTAAGTTTCATTTTGTGATATTTTGGTGCAGAATACGGTATTCAGTAGTATCTGAGAGCGCTAGGTAGTGTCATAATAATATGCTTAAATGCTTTTGATATATCGGAGGATACTAGCGCTAGAACTGGTTTGGTTTCGAAGGTTTTTAAAATTTTCGTTTTGAATGACGTGTAGATTGTTGTATACTTGTGTGTGCTTCGATGTTTGCAACACCCAGTTTGTTAGGGAGAAAAATAATTTATTTTATTGAGAAACCATGTCAGCCCTCAACCGAGTATCAAGGTTTTTTCGAGTATTTTGAACATTGTATTTAGTAAAGGTATTGGCAGCCTTCTGTGATTAATTTTTCTTTTTCGGGTTTTGAGATAGGCATAACAATATCGTGTTTTCAAGTTATTGAAATTTGTTCAGAAATAGATTAATTTCTAGACTAATTATTTGAAATAAGTTGAAAATATAAACAAAAATAAGACAATAGATACGAAAAGTATAAAAAAAAAAAATTGTTATAAGTATACAAAAAAGATTGACATTAGATTGTGAAAAAGTTAAATAAAACATGAATAATAGTAGATAGAAAAATAATTACTTATACATTTTAAAATATAATCTGCTAATAACTAATAATATATACTAGCAGCTAAAAATAAAAAATTGCAAAAAAGTTGAAAATATAAAAAACTAAGATATAATAAGTAGAAAATATAAATATTAAGATTAAGAAAAAGTTAAATAAAACATGAATAATAGTAGGTAGAAAAATATTTACCTTAAGATACGTTTTAAAATATAATAATGATTAACGTAATAACTAATAATATGCTAACTAAAATTTCAAAATTTCAAAAAAAGATGAAAAGCTCATATGAAATAACTAAAAATATAAACTTCTATGAAGTTGTATCAAATATATTATGATATAACTCTAGGGTGGGCCCCTACAATATGCCTCGGGGCCTGTGTGCGCTGCACGTGTTTAAGGAAAATCACTGTATACTATTATTAGATATTCCCTCTCAAGCATTAAGTAAAATGTTTATACTTGCATACTTTATTACTTATCTTTGCCTATGATGTATATTTTTGAGTGCCTAGTACTGCCCATTACGGGCGTGTCGTCTTCTGTCGCGAAACTAGACAATTTCTTGACCAGGAGCAGAGGCTTGGCATAACCACCTTTTCTCCTGGGACCTAGCTGATCGATCACGATTCCTGGGGAGAGCCTCTCCAGCCCTCGTCTCCTGCACTCCTTAAGAGGTAACTCTGTTTGATTTGTGTATTTCATTGTTGTCTTCAGGTAGCCTTGGTCTCTACCGACGACGCCAGCCTTGCGTCGAATGTCTGTCTTCCGGTGTGATCTACCGGGACACCGGGGGTCGATCATTTCCCCGGTGGTGAGCTTGTCCGCGACCGCTTATTCGTCCGTCCCGAAGGTATGGCTTATTTCGCGGCTACCCTGTATATCTACAGGACGTTCCCCTATCCGCAATCTGGGGACGCGCCCGATGACTTGCTCCAGCTCACGGGTTAGCATCCGTTTATATTAAGCGAATTTTGTTTTTGTCGTTGCATTTTTTAAATTGGGTGTGGAGAGATTTCCCAATGCTAGAAAATCACAAATACCATAAAAAATAATTATAATCACGAATTATTTCACACAATTTAAATACCTAGCTGTTATATCTACTTAACTAACTCAAGACAGTGCCGACGTACCGTAGAATTGTTTGAACAATTGTCTTAAAAAAACTAATCTAAATATATTGAATATATGTTTGTACCGTATGGTATTAATGGTTTAAGGAACCCCCAGTGCCAGTTTTTCAAATTGTCCACATTTATATACAATTTGAAAATTAAATTTTATATTTTAGTTGCCAGACTTTTCCACTAATCTACTATCCGATTTAGGGGGGTTGATAAGGTGTATTATATCGAAAAAAATGACTTTACGTGAATAACTCTCAAGCTTTGTAGAATTGTTGGATTTTGATGACTATATTTTTATCTGAAAGAAGAAGACTTCCTACAGCCCGCATCGATTTCTGATTTTGTATTTTATTTCAAATAATTGTATTAACAAATTTGTAACAAAATGCTTTTTATCTTGTATTTTTTTAGACATATTATAAAGTTTGATAATAAAATATTGAAAAACAGAGATCGGTGCGGACTAGAATATTATAATATTTCCCTATAGCAATTTAAAAAAAAAATTATAAAATTTGGTTGATTCTACAAAGCGGTATCGTTATTCCTGCTGAGAGTATTTTTGAGGACAAAATGGCATCGGCACCGGGCGTCTTAAGTCAAAAACGACTAGTTTTCAGAAAGATTAAAAAAAATATTGCAAAATCATTCAAAATCGTTGACAATAATGTCTGGACTGATAATTAATTTAAATTAATATTTAATGAACCAACATTTATGTTAATTAATAAGTAGAACTTTAAAATAAATTCTTTATTATTTTTATGTGACTTAAGATAGTTGGATTTTTATTTTATATATAATGACTTACGTTATCAAGGCATTCATTTAAAATTATTGCTAAACTTGACTTAAAATATTAAGACCATTTTAAAATTATTTCTGTCAGATTCTCAATTCTTAACTAAACATAGGTACGTGTTTTTTACCCAATATAATGTGACTTAAAATGTTTAGACCATAACAAATTTCACTTAAAGTGAATTATAGTTTTGACTTACAAGACCTGTACCAACAAAATATTAACATTTTTGATTCCAATAACACTATAAGCCAAAAATGCCAATTTTTGACTTAGTAATATTTTATACCATATGCCAAAGATATGTCATTGGGTTTATACACACAAATAAATAAATATCTACACTATAAAAGCGAAATATAAATCTTTGTGACGGGTTAGCTCAGAAAGGGCTTGACTCCTACAATGTGTTGCTCTAATCTATACCAGTGCTTCTCAACCTGGGGGGGCATTGAAATATTTATTTCATTTAAAATATTTTCGATTATTTAGTTATTATAACTAACCATATGATTAATCATTATTTATTGCATTGGAAAAGTTTTGGTTAAGATGACAGCAAGAGTATCCTGTAATTTTGAAAGCGGCTTTAATATAAATTAATACCTTTTGCGTCGACAAATCTTTGTAAAACTGCATTTTAACAACTTGAAATAATAAAAACAAACATTGATCATGCATTTCACAACAGTCTTTAGAAGCAAACTTGCGTATTTCAGTTTCAAACATCACACCGCGTCAAACCGTCACATTAATAATTATCACATTTTTATTATTATTATTATTATTATTATTATTATTATTATTATTAACCTAGCCCTTGTTTGAAACCATATCAAAATTATTACTGAATATTTTTGTATTGCTTAATAGTTATTACCAATTCTTTTTTGTTTAAATGCGGTCGCACGATGATAGTAAAACAAGAGAGTGTCATCGTGCGAACAGACGATAGTGACTATCAAACTATCACGAAAGCGACTTTGGTACTATCGTGCATGATAGTGTGATAGTAGATTTCACAATAGTAATTTTCATCGTGCGGACACTCGACTACCGTACTATCATACTATTTTAGTGTTTGTACATCTTTTTTTTTTATTTATATATCAATTTTCCACCTACTATCATAATTCACTATCACCTTCATATACTGCTCGTGTAAACACATTTGATAGTAACTATCGTGTTTTACTATCATCGTGCGACCGTGGCTAAAATAATGTATAAAACTTAAAACATGTATAAAATAATATACGCATTGATACAAAGTTACAAGTCCAAACGTATAATATATTTTTTAATACTGACCTACCTACCATAGATTGATTTTTTGTTTGAAATTGTAATATCCAATTTCGTCAATACATAGGTTATTTGAACTTAAAAAGCTTATACTTAGGTAGGTCGTAGGTACCTACCTAAAAAATTATTATGCCTATTTTTGTGTTATAAACAACTCATAAGAAGTAAGAACCTTGTATTGAATCATCAAACTTTTTTAGTCACAAATAAAATATTATTATATTATATACCTACCTTAATAGAAAAAAACTAAAATAAGTCAAGATTTCTAAATACATATTTATATTTTATATATAGCTCAAGAGTTATGTTAAAAATTATATTTTTTCACTTTACATACATTTTTGGTAAAAATAAAGTCTACAGTTATTTATTTTTATTTTTTCTTGATATAAAAAGTAAAAATATACTTAAAAAACAATCATTGTTAAGTAAAACTAATACGTACATTCGTCGCTCCGGCTAGAATTTAATTTATTGCTTTTAATTTTTTCAATAATGTGGGTAGGTAGGTACTAGGTAGGTATATATGAAATGAGAGATTACCATAAGTCTTCTGCAGAAAGTATATTTATGATATTCTTCGTATACGTCATTCCACATTTAATACTGATATTTATCGTAGGTACTTATAGTAGTTATTTCCAAACTAAAAATTAATTCTAACTATTTTTAAAACACGTATTAGAAAAAAAATATACATACAAATTAATAATTATTATTCAACTTTTATTGTAATAAAGTGGCACGAAAAAAATAAGTTTAATTTTGTACGAAAAAAATGATTGCTAAGAAATACGATCGACGAAAATTCGCAGTCAAACAAACATAATATAAACATAGAATAAACATTACATGAAGTCTCCTAGACAACGAAGAAAACGCGTATGAGTGTTGTAGCCGGTCTATGTTATTTTCAAATATACATAATAATACAGTTAAACCTCTTTATAACGGAAACTCTGTAAGACAGATATCTCCCTAGAATGGAAAATGACAACGTTCTGGAATAATCTATGTACTGTATATTTTAGTCTCCCTATAACGGAAAACTCTTTATAACGGAAACAGTTGTTGGTCCCAAGCGATTCCGTCATAGAGAGGTTTTATTGTATTAGATTTCAATAGTTTTGCTCAATTTCTAAAATGTTTACACTTTTTAATTTGAACAATACCACTGACCGTTCTTAATACGTATTTTTTGGTAAACGTGAATTTTAATTATTTTTGGATTATTTTTTTCAATGCCAAGCGCTAAATATCTTTGAAAAAAAAATTATGTAGGTTAGTTCAAATCAATCCTCCTGGGACGCCCTTGGTACGAACTGCTTCTGATTGTATAAATATAAAACAACATAACTTGAATAGCAAAATAATAATATTTTTATTATTTTTATTATGATGAACAAAAAACTTAATCTTGATAAAACGTTTTATATTCTTTCATTATATATTTCAAAGAAAATTTTAAATGCACACAACAATACAACATTGAGAGCTAATACAGTAATACCATAGAATAATTTATATAATTATCTACCTGCTGTACCCATAGATCATAAAATATAATATTGTTTATTTTTTTTATTGATTTTGTGGCTACAGGTACTGATTACAAACATTGGTACCGAAGTTTATTTATTTAAACTGTTCCTGTATAATATTATAATTTATTGTCTTAATACCCTCCACGAAAACGATTCTATTATAATGTCACCTAGGTATATATATCTAATAATATTATTAAAAACTTAATGTTTGTAATCATTTAATTAATTATTAATTTTTTCAAATACTTATATTATGTATTTTTATTTATTATATATTTTATTAACATTTGTATTTTTCGAATTTTAATTTTATTTTTACATTATCAAGGAGATGATCATAAATATTTTTTATATCTGACATTGGCTATATTCATGTATGTCAATACAGCTAAAATATGCTAAAATACTTTTTGGTGTTTATTTACTTTTAGTTTTAAAATGTTCTGATATGCTTATAATATATTACATTATAAATTAAATGTTTTGATTTAACTTGAAGAATTCAAAGTGGTACAACAAAGATTAATTTACAATAGTGGTGGGGAGGTGTATGAAAAAAAATATACTACCTTGATATTACAATAAAAAATATGCAACCTAGCTTACGACTACACACTACGAGTAGAATTCGTTAACAATATTACACTGTTAGACTTTTTGTATAACAGATAATATTAAGTATATACGTAAACAATGACAAAATGTCCCAAAGAATAATATTTGACTGACTTTCTAAAATAGTTATTTTTTCTTTCAATATCTAATTTAACTATGTACGTAAACATTTGAAGTTAAAAGCTTGAAAAAAAATAGTTAGGTACCAGTATGTATTTTCGATATTGTTTATCTGTTATATGAACAGATTAAAGACCTTGTAAAATTATTAGGATCTTATATTGAATTTTCAAGCTATTTAATCACAAATAAAATGTTACTAAAATAAGTAAACAATTTCAAATATTTATAAATATACCTAGGTCAAATAAGATCCACAGTAATTTTAAAATTGTAAATAGTTTTTTTTCGAAAAATACATGTCTACAAGGTTTCATTTTTTTGATATAAAAAAGTATAAAATAGATTTAAAAAAACCACAAGTCATTGTAAAACCAATACATTCATCGTTCCTATATGAAAGTCTAATTTATTGGTTTTAACGATGATAATATGTGAATAAATTGCGAGAAATTACCGCAGATGATGACGCATTCATGATATCCATAGTTGTAGTTGGTCGTCGTTGTACATCAATATTCAATAGTACCGTGGTTTGTCGTTCAAATCATTTTTGTTTAAATTATAAAAAAAAATGTATAAACAAATTGTGTTGTTATTTATAATACTGTTGTAAAGTGCCATTAAAATAATTTTTTTGTACTAGAAAATGATTCGTACGAAAATAAAACAATACTGAAGACGAAAATTCGCAATCGGAAGAACGTATAAACATATTACATAGGTACCTATAGAATTTCTCCTGGACAACGAAAACAACGCATATTAGGTTTGTATAGCCAATTGATTTTTTTTTTTTTTTTTATTGGTCTTGAAATCTATACAATTTCTGCTTCGACAACTTGGTCATTAGCATGCTACTATAAATAATAGATACATAATATTTATAGTGGGTAATAGATCAAAGAATTAAAAAAAAAAGATACAATAGAAACAGTTTTAGATTAGTTCGTTTGGTAATTTGTACATTGAAAAGGGGTTGACTAGAGTAGCTTGATTAATTTGGTTGTCTTGAAGAATTCGATGGTGTTGATCTCATTGTCAGGATTTGGGCCTAGACTTGCTCCAATTTGGTAGCTTATATTGAGCTCCTTTCTTTGTTGTATGTAAATTCTACATTCTTCGAATAAGTCCAATTCGTTTTATTTCCTAAAAGAATACAATAATATGCATACGTTTTTTTTTATTATTTATTTATTTATACGCCTATACGCCTCAACTGCTAGGTCATTAAAGTTTATAAAATATACATTACAATTATAGTTTTATACAAAATATTTTAAATATGATACATGATTGATTTAAATTATTATAATTACATATGTGATATAATCAATGTTAATATGTCATATTTTCTGGATCGTCTCTTTGAGGAGTTGAAGAAGAAATGATTTCATCTCTGGGTCGGGTGCCAATATTTCACATAGATTGTAGCCTGTAGGGGAATAGTGGGGATCATAAGTCTATCCTTTGAATCATTCCGGAGGCATTGGGTTAGTAAGTGTTAGTACTTAGCATACGTCTTCATAGAAAATCTGTTCGATTTCTTAATTTTTTTTTTAATTTTAACTATATGATAACCTAGTACCTTTGTACCTAGTTGTGGGTAAACATTAATTTTAAGAGTTCAATTTTAGATTCTGAGCGAAGCGATGAATGTATTGATTTTATAATGATGTGTGTTTTTTTTTATTTTTGTGTCTGTCATAACCATTTAGGACAGTAAAAAATGCTTGGATTTTCTTCAACAGTAACTTTTCTGATAGGAAAGTGATTGTAGATGGTAGTTTGGGAGGTCAAAAGTAAATATTTCCCAGTAGTTTTCTAAAGTGACGTGAAAAACAAAAGAAAAATTAAGGAAAAACGAATGAAAAAAACGAATGACTGTAGATACTTGAAAATTTCACTGAATGTGTATATTAGCATTTTCTATACACGATAACATTTTGAAAATAATTTGACTCTTTTTGAGCTATTTACGGACATTGTCAGATTTAAATTTGTTTATTTAAATTGCATTAGGAATATCAGGACCCAACACAGTTTTATTATTTTATTTTTCGTGAGTGGTGTTCTCGTGCAAACTTGATCGTCAATTTTTTAATTTCATAGTTTAATGGTTATACACAATATACAATATATACTTCATAATATTATATGCATTTAATACGATCAAATAATTTAAAATTTATTTTACAAATATGTTCTACGAATATTGAATCAATAATGTCATATATTGTATAGGTACATAATATCTAGGTACTAATGTAGTGTACACAACTACACCGCATATTGTTGCTGTGCTCCTGTGTCCATCGATTTTTCCACGTGTAATACAAAAAGGACAAAACTAAGTTTTGGTTCAAAGAATCACGTAAATTATACTTATACTATGCTGGTGCATTTATAAAACGTGACAGAAGTAGATAACTTATAATAAATTGTGGTCATATTATAAACATATTTCAGCGTGATAAATTCTAGAGAGACATTACGATGGTACGCCTATTTGCATTGGTTTACCTGCATGCAGTTTGCCGGGTAGGTAGTGAACAGATGGCTAAGCTCATTTTCCATTATCGTGTACCTACCTGCAGAGGCTTGAATATAATTTTTTCGTTCTACACACTTTATATTAAATTTGGAGTTACCGTGGGGGGCGTTGCCCCCCTCCAAGTGTATTAATCCATACACATAAACATAGAGTAGTCAATTTATATTTCTATCTTTATCTACAGAGTATACAGACGACATCACAATAAAACAATTAATGCCGGTATATCGATACGATTAATTAATTATCGGATTTTAAATCAAATGCTTCTTTTTATATATATGTCATAAGATAAAAATCTATTTTTTATACATAAATTCGTCTGACGTAATTCTGATTCTAAATAAGCGATTTTATTTTGGCTTTTTTTGTGTAAATACTTTTTTATTGTTTTTTCAGTTATTCTAGCTGTGAAATTTGAAATGAGAGTTTTCACTTAAAGAAAATGTTATTTAATTAATAAGAAATGTGAAAACCCGGAATATGGACTAAATGGTTGTATTGGATTATTATAATTTTTGTTATCGGCTTAATTGTATATCTATGTATAATATAAATATAGATTTTATTGTAGATTATCGATCTACAGATAGTCTACAGGTCGATAGCTTATCGGCTATTGCATAATATAGCCTGTAGAACCTACGCTCAGTACTCGTATAACATCGATATCGGCCAGTTCAAAATTTAAGTTTTATAGTGTTGTTATTTATAAAAAGGTGGGTAAGTGGATGTCGCTCTGCTGTACATTAGGTTACAAGTATAATACTTATCGTATTTTACGCGCATAAAACAAAAATGTTTATACAAGGTGTATAACAGAAAGACCTGAAGTATTGAAAAGATACTCATGTCAGCAAATTCCCAAAAAAAAATATTTTTAAAAAGTAATTACGTTCCGAATTCATTTAATCAAAAAAAATATTGATATTTAAAAAAATTCTAAAAAATAAACTACTTGACTTAGATAAATGTTTTTACTATCAAAATTGTTCTTATAATCAAATTCACTAATTGGCTAATTTTAATAAATCCCAAAAAATTTAAATCAAATTCAAAATTTTTATTTTCAGTATTAAATAATATGCGGCACAAACATTTTGGGACGCAACATGCTCGACTAAAATGAATTATGCGTATAGCGTATTACATAGGTACCTATCATATATTATAATATTATTATTATTATTGTTGTTGTTGTTATTGCGAAGAAAAAAATTTAACGCGGAACTATACCGTGGTTCTCCAAAAATCGTATTTTACGCATAAAACAAAAATGTTTATACAAGGTGTAGCAAAAAGACCTGACGAAAACAAAAAAAAAATATGCTCCTTAAACGTACGTATGGGCGTTCGGTAATTGGGCCTCAATTTTATCTACCTGCTTCATATAAAATATTTATTTAAATTTTACTAACCGGAGATTGGGTCATAAATATGTATAACATAAAAATATACGAATATATAACGTTTATTAACTAATTATTATTTTTTTCTAATACATAAAATTACATGGTGGGAGGGGGGGGGAATTGCATCGTCACAAATATAAGTGTCAAAAATAGAATCGGAAAATGTTGTTAATTTATAGTTCCGTGGCATCTATCACTTACAAAGTCCCTTACAACGCAGTTATATACTTCTTCTGGATTTAAAATTTGGAATTCCAAATATATTTCCTACCCATAAGCTATTCCAGAAGTATTATATTTATATTATTTACCAAAGCCTACAGCCTGAATTTTTCGTCACCGTGTTTATACAAAGTGTAACAGAATAACCTGACGAAAAAAAAATGATGCTACTTATACGTATGAAAAATATTGATATATAAATGATATAATAGTAAATAATACACCCATGTCAGCAAATTCCCCAAAAATATAATTTGAAAAAAAATATTACGTTCCAAATTCATTAAATAAAAAAAATATTGATATTTTAAAAAGGTGGGTAAGTGGATGTCGTTCTGCTGTACAGTAGGTTACAAGTGGGTCACTATAATGGATGGTGTTAAATTTGAATTCAATGATATAATATCATTGTATAAGAAAAACGATTCTGAGCGAAAACGGCCTATGATATTACCAAGTATATTTGATGATATTATTGTGAATAAAGTAATTTATATATAACCTATTTACGTGGAGCCTTGTTTTCAATTTTCAATCCTTAGCTATAAAAGTTGAACATTTTATAATTTTTTAACTACAAAAAAATTATTAAACTTTGAATTATGTCAACATTTGAACTTTAAATGCTTATAAAAAAAAATTGTGCCTATGTATTTTTAATATTTTTCAACTGCTATTATAACGATATATCAGGAGCCTTATATTAAATTTTCACGCTTTTTTACCCAACAAATAAAATTTTATATTTTATTGATATTTATAGAAAAAAAAAATAGAAATTGACAATGTCCATAAACAGCTCAAAATATTTGGAAAATTTTATGGTGTATAGGAAATGCAATTATAAACATTCAGTCAACATTTCATGTCCCTACGGTCATTTGTTTTAGAAACCAAAATCGATTTTCTCGAAAACAGATTTTGCGTAAAAATTCCAGTTTTTCCTTAATTTTTCTTTTGTTTTTCACGTCACTTTTGAAAACTACTGGGAAATTTTTACTTTTTACCCCCCAAAGTACCAACTAGATTCATTTTCCTATCAGAAAAGTTACTGTTGAAGAAAATCCAAGCACTTTTACTGTCCTCAAAGGTGATGACAGACACAAAAATAAAAAAAAAATAAAACAAAAAACACATATTATTGTAAAATCAATACATTCATCGTTCCACTCAGAATCTAAAATGCAAAAAGTTATTTTTTTTAAAAAAATTAGTCCTAGAATTTGGTGAAGAATTTTTTCAAACAGATGAATCGATTTTATATTCTAAACTTCGTGAAATAAAAGTGTTATTATTCAGTTTTATAACTAATTCGTGTTAATTTTTGGTCATGCATTTTTAAAAAATAAATATGCCTCACTTTTGCTTTTTAAAAACAATTTTGTGCTTTTTTTGTTATTTATTATGCTTTAAAATCCGAGCCCTAATAATTATTATACATAATTTTACAGTAAACGCACTGAACTATAATATACATACAGTACATACATAAAATCCCCGAAAAAAATCCCCGATTCTAGGAAAAATGATCCCCAGACTATAATATTACTCACAAATCATGATCACATAAAATATATTGATCAAATGTTTTTAAAAGCTAATTAGTGTAATTACCACATTGTTAATATTTAATTACAAATATACACAAGGTTTAGAAATACTTATCATTAAAAAAATTGAAATAAATAGTAAATAATTTTCAAACATTAACAATAATATTATATTGTTTTATATCACGATTTGAAACAACATAAAATGATGGTTCATTAAATATTGTTTGATAATTATTTGTATTATTTAACATATCGATCATTCGAAATATTTTTATTTTTATTTTATAATATTTTAAATATTGTATTTATGAGTAAAACTTGTAAAAACGACTCAGAAAAAACTGTAAAAAAAGTTACTAGTCATTAAACACTTTTTAATTTCATATTCCACACTTATTATTTCGTACTACACACAATTTTAGTCCCTGCATACCTATATATATATATATTACTAGCTGATCCCGAGCACTTCGTTGCCCGTTAAATGTATCAACTCTATATGACTCAAACTTTGTTCAATTCGTTACTTAATATTCAGTGTATGGTGTTCAAAATTGATCTTAACTTTTCCGTTGCCATTTTTAAAATGGTTGTATTAATTACCTCGTATTACTTTCTACGATTTATTTTGATATACCCAATCGATGTATAAGAAAATCGAAATATTTAATTATTTAATTATTTGTTTATTTTATAAAAACAACTATATAGTTCCACGTCCGTTTTTCCAAGATATTTATCTAACCTATTGCTGGTTAATTAGTGGACATATAGATTTTTTTTACATCATTAAATGTGTTCAAACAAAATATATATTCAGCATTGAATCATTTGAATCTATAGTTGTTATTTAATTATATATACTATTTTTAATTTAAATTTATAAAATATGTTACTAATTATTAATTATTCTTATTATTATTATGTTGTTATTGTATTTTATTTATTATTATCAATATCACAAATTAGGTACTGTAAGTTCGCATTCTTATTCTCAATATTGTCTTTCATTATTTTAATATTATAGCAATATTTCTGATAATTGTTAAGTTGAGATTTTATGTACTTCTCTGTTCTCTACTTATAAAAGAGCACTGACCCGTTTACGATAAAATAAATAAACTAATAAAAATGTAAATTTAATCCACCTATGCTAAGATTCGGATTTTTTTAACGCGCTCAGTTCTTTTGTATAGTTAATAAATTTAATTAATGTAACTTAATTATAATAATTTACCATGTGGCCATGTGGGTACCTAATAATATGATAACTATATTATTATGTTTGATTATTGATTATATTGTTAAACATTTTATTATAAACGAGCTAATACAAATGTTGATGGTGTTTTCTATAATATAATATGATATTATTATATTATACATAGATAAGTCACACACTATTAAAGACGTTTTGTTGACGGACGCGAAACGTCTACAAGGTACTTAATATATTATCGAACAAAAAAGGATCGCCCGTATTGCCATTTAATCTCTATAAACTCCATTGACATTGTAAGTACACACAGAAATAACATTATTAATAATTGTATCGTACACAGTAAATATGTACACCAGAACAAACTATATTGTTGAAATATTCTAAAATAATTACGATGTAGGTATTAATATAATGCCAGTTTTTTTTTTGTTTAAAATAAGTGTTAGTTGTCTTTTTTAGCTACCTACAATGAAAATATTATTAAAACTCCCCCCCCCCCCACGAAAATTTGTTCCAGCTACGGCCTTGAGTATGCTCATCTATAGTGTCTGCGTTTTCTGAATTTCTGTGGATTGAATTTTTAAATTATAATTGACAATTGTAGTTCTTAATGTATTATATTATACAATACATTTATAAATATACATTATACAATATATATATATATATATATATATATATATATATGTATTTATACTCCTTTACAGTATTATTAAGTAAAATATGTTAAATATTGAAACGTCAAAAACAGTAAATGCAATACATAAAATAAAAGTTTATTTACACATAAAATACAATTATAAAGCTTCAGATCTTTAGAGTTATTTATATTTTCTTCTTTACATAATATACATTCTTGATATTTTATAAAGGAAAATCAAATCGAACAATTTTAATATCGAAATTACAATTTCTGATAAAATTTATTGAATTCTATTCATCTATAATAAAAGCGTATACCTACTATTAATTGCAATATCGAAGTATACTCAACTTTAAGAAGAAAATTCTTTGTATTACGCTTTGTACTTGGCTTTTATTTAAAATATGATTTTTAGATCTGAGTGCTTTTATACACACGTTCAAGTTTCTTATTAAAACCGACGTCAATGTGCTAAAAAAATATTAAAATTAATTTTATTTGAATCCTAGAGTTTAATCGAAATAATGTACTTGCTTTTAAATCTTGACACATGCCATCGCGTTTATCTTTTTTTTTGTGTAAATTTAACATTTTTATATCATACTAAATAAATAATATAAGAATAAAAATAATCCACTTAATATTTAGGGCCTAGGGGTATTTAAAATATTGGTGGTAGAAACAAAAATATCCTCAGTTTTATGACGACGAAATGAAAACCATTAAAACTATTATATTTATAATAAATATAATAAGGAAAGATGGGAACGTAATATGGAAATGTAATGCGAACGGCTCACTTGAGACTTTCCAAGACGGATGAAGGTAGTCATAGAAAGAGTTTTTTTTTAAGCTTTCGTAATGTATTATTTTCCCGCTGGCAGATGTGAACTGACATGCCTTTTGAGCAAATCAGCGTGCAGCTGGACAGCAGCAGTTATTAATTCCACAGTCAATGCACAAAATCCGCATTTATTTTGAATCTCACACGATTTCGGTGCACTCAGATATGAAGTTAACACGCCTCCCGAAATTATATTCAGAACATAATATTTTATCAAACAGAATAATGTGTTTTCAAGTATATTTTTTGATCGAATCGTGATCGAGTTTTTTTATTTTTTTTTATCTAAATAGTTTATTGACTCGTGCAGTACACGTACAACAAAACAGTTTTTATTTTTTTTTTAACCATGAAAAAAAAATTAATTTAGTTTTTTTTTAAATTTCAAAATATTTAAATTGTAAATCTGGTACCTATATAGAAAACTTTTTATTGTAAAACATTTATCTAAGTCAAGTGATTTATTTAATATGATTTTTTTAATTATACGAAGTAAGGTCAGACTCATGAATTTGAAAAGTAATTACTTTTTAAAAAAATACTTAGATTTTAATAATAGTAGTTCATACTTTTTGAATTTAAAATGTTTTCTACTACTGGATCAATTTTGCTCAACAAAAATAATGAGATTTCAAACAATAGTAAATAATAAATTACATAACTTAAATAAAGGTTTTTACAATCAACCTTTTTCCAAAAACTAGATTTACAAACTGGCTATTTTAAATTTTTCAGTATTAAAAAAAAAAAATTTAAAAATAATATTAAGAACAACAGTTATTGTATTTGACGGATCTTCCTGTATCTACACACTGTATATTAGCTTAATTTTCATGTTGTAGTATAATTAACTATATTTAATATTTTTATTTACTTTGCTCTCTCCCCTAAGCACGGCCTTTGGTTTTTGAGAAGATGTTACTTAGTACCTAGTTTATATATGATGTTGATGCTTTATAACAACAATAAAGTATAATTAAATGTATTTCCTAGTATCTGATCGAATCGATCAAGTTACTTTTACTGTGAGTTTTTTCAGAGGTTCTATATTATTATTTTTTTTTTTGCTAATTTTGAAATCTCAAATTTTGAGTTGAACTTGAATTTACCTATCCTATTACATTACATGACTTATATAATACTTATACCTACCTACTTAGGTGTGTTTGAGCGTTTTGTTGAACCAATAACAATAATTATTTCGTAATACTATGATTTACGGAAGTTTCTTTGTAAGCTGTTCAAAGTAATTACATTTTAAAAAATACAATATTAATTTTAGACCGAATATAAATACCGTCTCCCAGCCCTAATCTATAGTAATTTAGTATTTTTACAATATATACCAACAGTATGTGCTTGTATAAACATGCGAATAATTGAATGGGTCGTAAAAAAAATGGTACAACTGAGCTTAATTAAACTCTTATTGCTTTATTTCTGACAATCTGCTCGTGCAATGTGTATACGGTGATTAATACAACCTGTGGAGGGTTTTTTTTTAATAGAGCGTATATACATAATTATTTTAAATGGCAATTCAGAAGTTTTTTTATTCTTTTAAACCAACAAAAATAATATATAGCTACAGTGTATACTCTCGGTAACTCGAATCTCACGTGGAAAATAAGCGGACAAGTAGATGTCGCTCTGCTGTACAATAGGTTACAAGTGGGTCAATGTATAATGGATTGTATTAAGCTTAATACAAAATTATATTATATACTATAATAATATCATTGTATAAGAAAAACGATTCTGAGTGGAGACGGTTTGTTATTCTGGATATTTTATATTGTTATTATTTATTATATCCTGTAAGTTGAATTAATATTAAAATATTCTAATTTTTTATTCGTTTCTATGGTGCAGATAAACAAAGCGTTGGTAATTAAAATCCCATTTTTAGCGGTTTTTCGTATTTGTCCTCGCTCCGCTCAGAATCTAAAATGTTACACCTTGGTTGGTGCCTCTTAAAAAACTCAATTTTTGACGAATATGTTTAATATAGTATACAAAATAAAATAATAAAAAAAAATAAAAATGTTATACCTTGGTACCGCTTAAATAACAAATTTTTGACAAATATGTTATAATATTTTTAACAATTTTGTACTTATATTCTTGCATGGCTTCTTTTATACGAATTAAATCAGCCTATCGCCTCACAATTCATTTTAAATTATATGTTCTATTAGTTCAAAGCAAATGACAACAGTGCTTCAAAGTTGCAGATAAAAATCGTACGCAATCACGTTTCACCAAACTTTATTTGTTCGAGATGTCGAAAATTTTGAGTTATCAAGGTTCGAGTTACCGAGAGTACTGTATAATATTAAAATATTGTAATAAGTGAATTTAAGATTATTATTATTATTATTATAATATGATATATAGAGACAAATATTAATAATATTATTTTTAGTAGTTAACAGCTCAAAAGGAATCTTATCTCGAGTAGCTTATAAATGTATATTATAAAATATATTTATTCGTTTGTTTATTTATAAAAAATAATTATGTATTATTGGCGCACAGCAGAGCTACAACAGTGTCATCGAAAACGTTTGTACGAATAATGACACATAGAAAATTGGTTTTGCGGCTACCGTTTTCGTCAAAGGCTACAAACGTCAAAAGCAATACGACAACCATACTACAATAAGTATGTACATGTATTTTATAAAACCTTTTTTAATAACGGAGAATATTGTAAATCTGTTGTGGACTTCGTTGGGTGGGCACGCGGGTTGTCCACAAGAATCGTAGGTTTTATTACGACGTCCTAAAAGACTCGTTTGGAACGAACATGACGTACAAAGTATTATTATTATTGTGTACTTCAGGTCGCCCGATTTATCGATCATTACGTTTGGTAAACAGCATGAGTGTATGACGTGCAATTAAAATAAGTTAAATTCATTTTTCGTTTCGTATTGAAACTATACCGGGAACAATTCTGAACATTATCACATTTTTAACTATTGTTAGAAAACTTGCTGATCAGGCACTCTGATTTTTAAAATTTAACTGTACCTATGTACTTAAAGACCATATTTTAAAATACTTAGATTTTTATACCATTTACAGAGTGGCGATAGAATTTATTTTTTTTAATCAAAATCATCCTTTTGTGTAAATTAAAGATGAATTTTCGAGAAAATATACTATCAAAATATTCTGTTTGAATATTGCAGTATTTAGAGTTATAGTTTATTGCGTTGTATTAAAATACTTTGGAAACCTAGAATTTAGCACTCTCGCAAAGTGAGCTATCCCAATTTGTTTAATTCTTATCACATATTATTATGATTATTGTATCAATTCGATATAGATTGTATAAATTCAATGGTATGATTATTATTTATTATTAATATAATATGCACCACTTCAGTATATGCATATATTAAGCGGGTATCACTCTGTATCAGTAGGTAGGTTGATATTTTAAATTAAAATTAAATAAGGGAAATATGTCTTATAATTATAGGTAGTACTCTTTATTTATTTATGTAATATACAATAATAATGGTATAATACTTATGTCTGATATTTTAATCGATTTATTCGCTGAACGGAAATGACGCTTTGGGACGTTCAAGTTAAAGCGAATCATTAAAATATAAAATATATTTATCAAAACCGTTTTAAAAAAAATAATGAACTTCGGCAAACGTTCTATTGATTAAAAACATAAAGTAATAATAAATAAATATTTTTTTTATATACCATTGAGGGCTAAGGTTATTTTATTACTTATATAGAAATACGTTTAAATTACAGAAAAAAAATACTGATGTAGACATTAAAGTACCTACAGCTATGTCATTATCGTATTAAATTTAAGTTTATACGTTTTTATCCTTTAAAATACATAAATATTGTATTATATATATGTATTATCTAATATATAAAATTCTCGTGTCACAATGTTAGTTACCATACTCCTCCGAAACGGCTTAACCGATTTTTATGAAATTTTTTATGCATATTCAGTAGGTTTGAGAATCGGCTACTATCTATTTTTCATACCCCTAAATGATAAGGGTTGTCCAGAAAAAAATAAAAATAATAATAGTGTATTATATTATATTGGTTGCTATTGGTTAATCGGACATGTTTGTTGATTTGTATTATTATTTTTTGGAAAAATATATATATATATATATATATATATGAATGTTTGTGTGTAGATTAGACCTCTGGGAAGAAGATAGGCTAATTTAAAAAGGATCAAATTTGGTTTTTTTTTTATTCATCGGATTTTAGTACGGTTAGGTTAGGTTAGGATTTTGTATTAATTGATTATATTAATCACCGTAGGTGGAATTAAGTAAAAACGACAAACTTGGTATAACTTTGATACTTTAGAGTTAAATCATACACTTATGTACAAACAGCACGGGGTACGCGATCTACCGCAGGTAGATTGCCTACCTGATAATATACTGCTGTGAAACAGAATTTTTATTCCGGGCAACAGAAAAGTTAAGATAAATCTACAACATCATACACGGAATATTAAATAACGTACTGAACTAAGTTTGAGTCATATACAGTTTGTACATTTAACGGGTAACGAAGTGCACGGGATCAGCTAGTATATTTATATTTATTTATTTATTTATTTATTTATTTGTATAATTTAAACGAGCGAACCCAGTTACATTTACGTCTACAATTATATAATATAGTAATAATAATAATAATAATAATAATAATATTTGTTATCACATGAACACTAATTTTAAAATAATAATAAGACAATTATACAGATAGTATCCATTTGGTAAATATACAGGTTTAAGTAATGTATGTGATGAGACACTTATGAAAATAATTCACTGAAAACAAAAAGGTTAAGAATACAGAGTAAAGTAGTATAACATTGGAAATCAACTTATGAGTAATTGACATAGATTATAATATTTATACAGCTAAAATATTATTTAGGTAAAAATCAAAATCCTTTAAGGAGACGCAGGAAAATAGATCAACATTTAAATAATTAACAAGTTGCATTGATCTATTCATAGGAGCACTTAGACCATAGTTTGAACGTTGGAGTTGCACATAAAAAGTATTCAATTGCCTAGTTCTACGATTTGGGATATTAAAATTCAATAAAGAAAGTAGTTCAGGACAGTTAATATACCCATTCGTTAATTTAAAAATAAAACATAGATCAAGTCTTTTCCTTCTTTTGACAAGGGTTTCTAGCTTTAAATAGGACAATAATGGTTGATACGATGAGTGAGGCGCTCGTTCGATACAACATCTGAATTGAATGATACGTAGAAAACGGTTTTGAATTGATTCCATGCTTTTTGTAGCACCGATTGATTGTGAGGACCATACTATAGATCCATAATCAAGTAATGATCTAACGAATGAACAGTAGAGTGACTTTAACGCTAAAGGATTTACGAAGTCTTTACAGCTACGATTTATGAAACCTAACATTGAAGAGGCTTTATTTTGAATATAAATATAGTGATCATTAAATGAAAGAGATGGGTCAAAATAAATTCCCAGATCCTTGTACAGATAGACTCGATCTAATTTAATGTTGTTTATATAATAATTATATAAAGTAGGTGTACGGTTTTTAGAGAAGGTAATAATTTTACATTTGTTTATGTTGAGGGATAAATTATTTTGAGTACACCAGGTGCTGAGACGATTTAAGTCATCCTGTAGCAACAAATTATCAGCTGGTGATGTAATTATACGGTAAATTTTCATATCATCTGCATATAATAACGTATTAGAGTTTAAAAATTCGATGTCATTTATAAATAAATTAAATAGAAGTGGAGCTAAATGTGATCCCTGTGGAACACCAGTGTTAATTTTAAATAATGAAGAATTAAAACTCGTGCATTTTACATATTGCTGCCTTCCAGTTATGAATGAAACTAACCAAGAGTGGAAAGGATTACGTATACCTAGATTAAATAACTTTGAGCTAAGAACACAATGATCTACTTTATCAAACGCCTTGGAGAAATCAGTATAAATAACGTCGACTTGGAGTCCAGTTCTGAAAGCTTGTAGGATGTAATTTTGGAGTACTAGTAAGTTCGTGGTTGTTGATTTACCCGGCACGAAGCCATGTTGAACATCAGAGATAATATTTTTAAATAACGGAAAAATTTTTTTGTGTACAATACTTTCAAACAATTTAGGGATAATCGAAATTATAGAAATTGGGCGATAATTAGTGACAAAAGTAATGTCTCCCCCTTTAGGAATCGGTTTAATATAAGAAATTTTCCATTTATCCGGAAAAACACCAGATTTAAGTGACATATTAAATAAGTATAATAAAGGGATAGACAGAACACATTTACAGTTTGTGAAGAAAGCATACGGAATATTATCAGGACCAGGACAAGTAGTGGATTTTAAGTTGCTTAACTCATCATAAATATCGCTTAAAGTAATGACGCAGGTGTTCAAATCGACTTTCATCGATTTAATATCATCGGGTGATTTTTGCATAAAATTTAATTGTTTGTAAATAGTAGAATAATAATTGGCGAAACTTTCCGCGATTTTGTCACCACCATTAACAGTTTGATTATTATATGAGATAACAGATGGAATATTAGAATTTGATCGTTTGCTATTAATATAATTCCAGAACCTTTTAGGGTTAGAGGCTATTGAACTTTGAGTTCTCTGTATAAAATTACCATAATCAGTCTTATTAACAACTTTACATTGAGCACGTAGATTAGAGAATATATTATAATTTACATTAGTTGGCGTTTGTTTATATACTTTATGGGCAACTTTTTTTGAGAATATTAACTGTTTTAGAGTTTTGGAAAACCATAAAGGATACTTTGAGGAGAACATACGTTTTTTTTGACAGTGTACATCAATTATATCGTGTAATTTGGAGTAGAATATATCAAGTGCTTCATTAATATGTAAATCTTTAAATGTGCAACTCCAATCAGTTGAGGCCATACAAGACCTAATGGCATTATAATCACAACTAATAAAATCATGAACAATTCCATTATAATATAAATTGTTTTTTGTGGATGAAAGTGGAAGTGTAATTTTTAATGCAGGATGAAATTAATAGTCTAGAGGGACAAGAGGAGAAGTTTCCAAGGAAACATTAACATTGACAATATTTGAGAAAACTAGATCTAGTAATGATCCAGAAGAATTATGTATTAAATTATTTTGCATTAAATTAACATAAGATAAGGCAGATATAATGTTTGATTCATACAAATTATTATTTGACAATCTAGGAATAATTTTGCGGTTATTAGAGACCCAATTAACATTAGTTAAATTGTAATCACCTAACACCAAAAATCTATCATTATAATATTTACTCATAAGATTATCGATTACATTAACATGGCTATTATATAAATTTAAATCAGAGCGCGGCGGGAAGTACACGGATCCGACGATTAGAGAAATGTGATTTATATGTATTTTTACAAATAGTTGCTCGACCAAATCTACTGCTGTTTAGTAGTTATATGACGTGCCTAATCGATTTGATTTTTAATAGGTACCTATTTCTCACGTAGGTATACACGTACACGGCGACTAAACCCGCGACGCGATGCTACCCTGTATAAACATTTTTGTTTTATGCGTAAAATACGATATTTTGGGGGACCGTATATAAGGTGTAACAGATAGAACTGATTTTTGGAATAACTTTTGTTCTAATCAATATAAACAATTTTTTTTTTATATATAATTTATAGGATCTCGGGCATTAAGTTCCTGAATAGTTTGATTCGAGGTAATATTGACTCTCCCGATTTGCTTTCCTTAATTTGTTTTAGAGTTCCTCATTCCTCAACGTCATTCCCGATCTGTTGCTCCTTTTTATGTTTCTTTCGCCTCCACTAATTACCTTAAAAATTAATCTATTAGACGTATGATGTCAATTATTGTCAATGTTGACCCTTCGTTTCTTCTATGCCTATAAATTACAGTCTAGCTATTAATTTTAATATTAAATCATAAATTGTACAATTAATGTGTAACTATATCGGATATATGTATAATGTGTATTATATATGTTCAAAGGGTTTATCCCGTATATTGAATAAAATAAAATAAAATTGTCATTATTGCGCCATCGTACATATTATATTCTACAAAAAATTATTTTTATTTTTTAACACATTTAAATATTTTTGGATATATTCTAAATAACCAATTTGTGAATCTGATTATAAGAACAATTTTGGTATATAAAAACATTTATCTTGGTCAAGTAGTTTATTTTTTAGAGATTTTTAGATTCTGAGTGGAACGATGAATGTAATGATTTTATAATGATTTTTTTTATTTTTGTGTCTGTCATCACCTTTGAGGACAGTAAAAGTGCTTGGATTTTCTTCAACAGTAACTTTTCTGATAAGAAAATGAATCTAGTTGGTACTTTGGGGGGTAAAAAGTATTTAAGCATTTAAAGTTCAAATTTTGACAAAATTCAAAGTTTAATAATTTTTTTGTAGTTAAAAAATTATAAAATGTTCAACTTTTATAGCTAAGGATTGAAAATTGAAAACAAGGCTCCACGTAAATAGGTTATATATAAATTACTTTATTCACAATAATATCATCAAATATACTTGGTAATATCATAGACCGTTTTCGCTCAGAATCGTTTTTCTTATACAATGACATTATATCATTGAATTCAAATTTAACACCATCCATTACAATGACCCAATTAACTTACTGTACAGCAGAGCGACATCCACTTACCCACCTTTTTAAAATATCAATATTTTTTTTATTAAATGAATTTGGAACGTAATATTTTTTTTCAAATTATATTTTTGGGGAATTTGCTGACATGGGTATATTATTTACTATTATATCTTTTATATATCAATATTTTTCATACGTATAAGTAGCATCATTTTTTTTTCGTCAGGTTATTCTGTTACACTTTGTATAAACACGGTGACGAAAAATTCAGGCTGTAGGCTTTGGTAAAAAATATAAATATAATACTTCTGGAATAGCTATTTTTGACACTTATATTTGTGACGATGCAATTCCCCCCCTCTCACCATGTAATTTTATTTATTAGAAAAAAATAATAATTAGTTAATAAACGTTATATATTCGTATATTTTTATGTTATACATATTTATGACCCAATCTCCGGTTAGTAAAGTTTAAATAAATATTTTATATGAAGCAGGTAGATAAAATTGAGGCCCAATTACCGAACGCCCATACGTACGTTTAAGGAGCATAATTTTTTTTGTTTTCGTCAGGTCTTTTTGCTACACCTTGTATAAACATTTTTGTTTTATGCGTAAAATACGATATTTTGGAGAACCGCGGTATAGTTCCACGTTAAATTTTTTTCTTCGCAATAACAACAACAACAACAATAATAATAATAATATTATAATATATGATAGGTACCTATGTAATACGCTATACGCATAATTCATTTTAGTCGAGCATGTTGCGTCCCAAAATTTTTGTGCCGCATATTATTTAATTTTAATATTATTTAATTTTGAATTTGATTTAAATTTTTTTGGATATATTAAAATTAGCCAATTAGTGAATTTGATTATAAGAACAATTTTGATAGTAAAAAAGTAAAAACATTTATCTAAGTCAAGTAGTTTATTTTTTAGAATTTTTTTAAATATCAATATTTTTTTTGATTAAATGAATTCGGAACGTAATTACTTTTTAAAAATATTTTTTTTTGGGAATTTGCTGACATGAGTATATTTTCAATACTTCAGGTCTTTCTGTTATACACCTTGTATAAACATTTTAGTTTTATGCGCGTAAAATACGATAAGTATTTTGGGGAACCGTGGTATGGTCGCGCGTTAAATTTTTTTTCGCAATATAACAATAACTACAACAACAATCACAACAACAATAATAATAATAATAATAATAATAATAATAATAATAATAATAATAATAATAATAATAATAATAATAATAATAATAATAATAATAATAATAATAATAATAATAATAATAATAATAATAATAATAATAATAATAATAATAATAATAATAATATTATAATATATGATAGGTACCTATGTATATTATATGATACGCATAATTCGTTTTAGTCGAGCGTGTTGCGTCCCAAACTTTTCGTGCCGCGGTGCACCTCGCAGTAGGCAGCTGCGACAATATTCCAAAAGTACAAAAGCTCCCTCGCGGAGTGTTGGTGGCGGGCTTTATAATATTCGGTATATAGCACGACGTAGCTGCCGCACAGCTCCGGTCACAAGCGCGCTGCGGCACGTTACAAATTTTCCGTCCGACATGACGTGTGTTTTATATGCCGAGCACACGCCGCTTATGTCAAATGAGCGCAACGAATACACATTATATATATATATATGGGTGTGTGGGTGTGCGGGTGTGTGTGTGTGTATGCACGCATATGAACTTAACGTTTTTAGTTGTTCCCTTAAATATAATAATAATATTATTATTATATATATCGCGTGTGTGACGCCTGCACTGTGTGTGTGCGTACGCAACTACAACTGATATTGTCCTTCTATGTACGCACCACACATACGAGTATTATAGTTTTCATCAGGCTGTGAATATTTAATCCACTAACAAACCTTAAAAAAAGTAAAAAAAATGCAATATAAAATGCCTGAAATTATAGTATAAAATTCACTTAAAATGGCATTTCATTTAATTTTTATATTTATATTGATATTATAGGATATTATACATTAGTACATTATATTTTACATGCATAAAAATGTGTAAAAAAAATTAATAGCAATATTTATTGAATTTGAATTTTTTTAATACTATTCACTTAAAACATTTTTTTTTATGTATTTATTTTGTTATAATAATAAAACAAACTTAAAAATATTTATTTCCTTATTCATCTTTAATCTTTACTATTACATTGGGCAAAAAATGTTTGTCCACTACTCCGGTTATCTAAACTTTAAATACTTATAAAACATAAACTACTCGTCCAAAATTCGATTTTTATGTATCAAAATACTTAGAAAAATATTCTGCTTTGGAAAATGAAATTAAAACTCTATGTTGTCATTTAAATAAGTAAAAACCTTAAAAAAAATATAAGGATAAAAAATATTTAAAAATATGGTTTTTTAACAAAAACGTTGTTTTTTTAACAACTTGAAACTGTGTAAAAAAATATTTTCAAAAACATTAATACTTTTAAGATAATGAGTGTTTTACGCTTAATGAATCAGCCTGTAAATATATTTTATAATATTATTTTAAATCGTGACACGGACACGGACAAGTGACAACGGACTGAGAATTGTCTAAGATAATATTATATCAGATAGATATTCAGTCCGTGTACTTAGTTCATAAATCATAATTTACTCGACGAATTTACTTTTCCGTGATCCATAATTTCCAGACTTTGATGTACCTACCTCATTGAAATTCAGGAGATGTACCAATGTTGTATACCTACATTTAAAATACGTTTTCACAAGAAACACAATATTAGCAGTAGGTAATTACTAATTAGTACTTAGTAGGTATGCTATAATCACGTATAGTGTAGTAAGTAGATAGATAGGTTAACTCTAATAAGTTATCCATAACTTTAGTGCACTAATACCAAATTTTTAATATGCCATCATTCAAAAATATGGTTGGTTTTGCACTAATAGTTGAACTAAAACATGATACTTACTAATATAATAATAGAATTGCCATTTACCATCATATATTATATAAATTATAGGTACGCTATCTGTCTTTGCTGAATTATTATTATACTGATATTAATTGTGTATGTTAAATTATAATATATTATTTGCTCATTAATAATCGGTTAGTATAGCGCTGGATGCCACCGAACCGTCTCGTTTGCACAAATCGCACTATTTTTCAAGTATTGTATTTTTTGGGCGACAATCGCTGTATTTTTACCATCTTAATATTATTCTCGCGTTCACGAAACGCTGCGTTTAATTATATTATATTATTGTATGAGCGGCAAGCGCCAATCGTCAGATTTTTTAATAATATTATTGTGCGCTAATCGCCGAATTACTGTTATTACCTATTACTTACTATCGAGCTTACTATTGTATGAAATATATTAGTGGCGATTTGTATATTTTGTTGTAATTCAAAAACAAATAATTATAAACATTTGAAATTTATATCATATGTTTATTTTATCAATTCCTATACCTGCTTGATAACATTTTCAAAATGTATTGACTCATTTCGATTTGTTTACAGACACTTTCAACTTTTCTAGTTTTTTTTTTTTTGTAGGTAAATGTCAATAAAATGTTATTTGTTGGGTCATAAAGAATAAAAATTTAATACAATGCTTCTTATATATTGTTATAATATCAGTTAAAAATACATTTGTACTAATTTGTTCACAACAAATATTCAGGTAATAATATTGAGCAAACATTGAGTTTGAGTAAAAAACATTAACAATTACAGTAACTCATTACTTACATATAATATCTATGTAGGTACATAAATACATTTGATTATTCTATTATTATAATATTATTATCTAGAAAATAATAATAATGAAAAATTGACAATTCGACCAATATTAATTCGTCGTCATTTTATTGTCAGATTTTTTGTCAGTTGTACATAATAATATTTTAATACAAAACATATTTTTGGAGGAAAAATATAATGTTGATTTTTTTATATTTTGATAAGAATTTTTTCGAATATTTTCTAGTTATGTGCATTTAATTAGTTCAAGTATAATATTGATAGATATATGTTGTACTTACCACTAAACCATGTGTATACTACAGACTGTAGGTACTCTATACATATATTTTTTAATTCTGTTGCGGGACATGAAACTAGACTATTGAATCATCAATCTTCCGCTACCAAAATTTTAAAATTTGTGTAGGGTACCTAGTACTGAGTAATTTAGGTAGGTAAGTGAATTATAGAGCGTATCCAGTTTTCGCGGACTATGGTTCCTACGGTATATTGCTATTATCTGACATGGCGTCGTTGCCCGGGACGAATCGCCACGATAAATTGTATTTTATTATTTATTATATTGTGTGGACGGCTATTATATTATATAATATTGTAATTTGTAAGTTATAAGTGTTAAAATTAAACAAAAAAATAAACCGAAAAAGATACATTTTTTTTTTTATTTAAAGCCGCAACAACAATTATGGTTTATACTTTTTATTATTATTATTACATACAATTTGACCTGTTACATTCGGTTGTACAATTTAAGTTCATTTTATATTTTTTTTAAATGTTGGTGTTATCGCTGGATCTGGACTCTGTGATTCTTTAAAATTGTCTGCGATTTCAAGCTGGGCTCTAATGATACTGAAGTTTCAATTTGTGATATTTTGGTGCAGAGAAACGGTATCCATAGCAGTATCCAAGGCCACCAGGTAGTGTCATAATATGGTTAAATTCTTTTGGTATATCGAGGGAAACTAGCCCTATAACTGGTTTGGTTTCGGTTGTTCTTAAAATTTTTGTTTTGAATGACGTGTAGATTGTTGTATACTTGTATGTGCTTCGTTGTTTGCGACAACCAGTTACGTAGGGAGAAAAAGAATTTATTTTATCGAGAAATCATCTCAACCGAGTATCAATGCTTTTTTCGAGAATTTTGAACATTGTATTTTTGTAAATATACTGGCTTATACAATTTAGTTAGTTTAAAAAAAACTTTTGGTGTTGTCTGGATCTGGACTCAGACACTCAGTGCTTTCGAGAAACCATCTCAACTGAGTATATCAATGCTTTTTTTCGAGAATTTTGAAAATTGTATTTTTGTAAAGAACTGACCTGTACAATTTAGTTAATTTAAAAAAAAAAATTGTGTTGTCCGGATCTGGACTGAGACACTGAGTGCTTCATTAAAACTTTTTGCTATTTGAAGCTGGGCTCTAAAGCTACTGAAGTTTCATTTTGTGATATTTTGGTGCAGAATACGGTATTCAGTAGTATCTGAGAGCGCTAGGTAGTGTCATAATAATATGCTTAAATGCTTTTGGTGTATCGGGGGATACTAGCCCTAAAACTGGTTTGGTTTCGAAGGTTTTTAAAATTTTCGTTTTGAATGACGTGTAGATTGTTGTATACTTGTGTGTGCTTCGATGTTTGCAACACCCAGTTTGTTAGGGAGAAAAATAATTTATTTTATTGAGAAACCATCTCAGCCCTCAACCGAGTATCAAGGTTTTTTCTAGTATTTTGAACATTGTATTTAGTAAAGGTATTGGCAGCCTTCTGTGATTAATTTTTCTTTTTCGGGTTTTGAGATAGGCATAACAATATCGTGTTTTCAAGTTATTGAAATTTGTTCAGAAATAGATTAATTTCTAGACTAATTATTTGAAATAAGTTGAAAATATAAACAAAAATAAGACAATAGATACGAAAAGTATACAAAAAAAAAAAATTGTTATAAGTATACAAAAAAGATTGACATTAGATTGTGAAAAAGTTAAATAAAACATGAATAATAGTAGATAGAAAAATAATTACTTATACATTTTAAAATATAATCTGCTAATAACTAATAATATATACTAGCAGCTAAAAATAAAAAATTGCAAAAAAGTTAAAAATATAAAAAACTAAGATATAATAAGTAGAAAATATAAATATTAAGATTAAGAAAAAGTTAAATAAAACATGAATAATAGTAGGTAGAAAAATATTTACCTTAAGATACGTTTTAAAATATAATAATGATTAACGTAATAACTAATAATATGCTAACTAAAATTTCAAAATTTCAAAAAAAGATGAAAAGCTCATATGAAATAACTAAAAATATAAACTTCTATGAAGTTGTATCAAATATATTATGATATAACTCTAGGGTGGGCCCCTACAATAAGCCTCGGGGCCTGTGTGCGCTGCACTTAAACGGAAAATCACTGTATACTATTATTAGATATTCCCTCTCAAGCATTAAGTAAAATGTTTATACTTGCATACTTTATTACTTATCTTTGCCTATGATGTATATTTTTGAGTGCCTAGTACTGCCCATTACGGGCGTGTCGTCTTCTGTCGCGAAACTAGACAATTTCTTGACCAGGAGCAGAGGCTTGGTATAACCACCTTTTCTCCTGGGACCTAGCTGATCGATCACGATTCCTGGGGAGAGCCTCTCCAGCCCTCGTCTCCTGCACTCCTTAAGAGGTAACTCTGTTTGATTTGTGTATTACATTGTTGTCTTCAGGTTAGGTTTACAATTACAATTTTTTGCAATTTCAAGTTGGGCACAAAAGCTGCTGAAGTTTCATTTTGTGATATTTCGGTGCAGAGAAACAGTATCCAGTAGTATCCGAAGGCGCCAGGTAGTGTCATAATAATATGCTTAAATGCTTTTGGTATGTCGGGGGATACTAGCCCTAGAATTGGTTTGGTTTCGAAGGTTTTTAAAATTTTCGTTTTTAATGACGTGTAGAATGTTGAATACTTGTGTGTGCTTCGATGTTTGTGACACCCAGTTTGTAAAATACTATATAAAACAACATAACTTGAATAGCAAAATAATTTTATTTATATTATTTTTATTATGATAAACAAAAAACTTAATTTTGATAAAACGTTTTATATTCTTTCATTATATATTTTAAAGAAAATTTTAAATGCACACAATAACAGGGGCGCCATTTCAGTTATAAAATAGGGCTGCCAAATTTTTTACCAGGCCACATTTTTCTACCACTAGGTCATAGTTATAACAATGAAAATTGAAATGTAGCCATGTTGTAGTTGTTTCTAACCTTACTATTAGGGATGAAAAATAATTCATATTTTAATTGATAAAAGTATAATAATATTATTCATTAATATACATTTTCTTTCTATATCTTTATTTTTTTAATTTTTTTTTTTTTATCTGGTCATTAAGCCCGGCAACTATGGCCATTAGCTGTTTGTTTATTTGTAGGGGAGGATACTGTTGGTTGGTAAACACGTGAGTGTAGTTTTTGGCAGATTTTCAAGTGGGCTCCCGTAGGTATATCTGCCATGCCCAGGTGGGGGATGGCGGCACTTGTTCTCCGGACACCGTGACTTGTCCGAAGATAAATGCCGCCCATGGCCGAGAAATCGAACTCGGGTCGACTGCATCGCAGCCGACGCCTTAGTCCGCTCGGCCACTCCGCCCCCCTCTATATCTTTAATACACAAGTATAATGTATATCTATGTATTTCCCTTTCTTTATAAAATATTTTTTATCTTATATTGGGTAATTATTTCAATTAATTCAATTTAACTGATACATCGGGCATCGGCGCCAGCATGAAATTAAGGCAGGCCAATATGATACATTGAATAATAGGACCGCCAATGTATACCCTGCGATACCCCAAAGGCGCCCCTGATATTGTATGCATACGGTATATACCTATGCATCATAATATGTATGCATGCTTATTATAAACTACAAAATGTAAATTTAGTTATATAGTTATAGTTTAACATAATATCCTTTATCATACGGGATTATGTAACAACTGATACGCAATATTATCGTTCAATCATAATCCGCTTCTGAAAATGTCCAGAATTTAGAAGTAAAGTTTGAATCTTCATTTTAGACTTTTCAGTTCTTACAGTCCTTCTTTATCCAACAGTAGGTAAGTCTTAAAAACAATTGACAACCTATTTAATTGAAGTTTATTATTATATTATAATCAAAAATAAAATTAAATACATAACAATTATTGTGAAATATTTTATACCTACCAATAATCTAGGCATATAAAATCGTTGTTAATACTGAACAATTGAGGTATAGGCCATATACAAAATATAAATAATATTAAATAATAATAATATGAAATTTTTTATAGGCACCTGCAGTGGCGGCTTGAACTTTTTTTTCTTGACTCA
Source organism: Metopolophium dirhodum (assembly GCF_019925205.1). Classification (NCBI taxonomy): domain Eukaryota; kingdom Metazoa; phylum Arthropoda; class Insecta; order Hemiptera; family Aphididae; genus Metopolophium; species Metopolophium dirhodum. The sequence continues at coordinate 29,887,676 of NC_083565.1, read as the reverse complement.
CATTTAATATTTTTACACCAACCACCCTAAAAAATTTTTCACTGCTCTTCAAAAGGTGAATTCATAGTTTTTTAGTGGATAAGTTATGTCAGTTATAGGTATTTAATTGGTATACACAGTAAATATTATATAACCCTGTATCACCCCTGAACCAATTAATAATTGTACTTATATTACATATCAATATATGCATTACATTTAGAAAATATTATATAATAATACATTATATTCTAAATGTTAAGTATTAAATGTAATATTTTCAACAATAATCTAAACTAAAAATTTAATTTAATGATATTAATTTAAAAAAAAATTCATGTGATACCAGTTTGTACTTTGTATGCACTAACCTGTAGTTATTGAAAATTTCAAGATAATTTCTTATTTCTTACTTATTTTAACGGTTTAAAGTCAATTGTGAAAATTGAGTGAATATAATAAAATTAATTAACGTGGATACATTATTAATATAACCATGAACCATGATCCTCATGAGAAAAAAAGTTAACCGGCTCCAACTTAGTAAATTTGAATATTTTTTTATTGAAATAATTGGAATTCTTTTAAAATAAAAGTAAATACCTAATAATTTTATTGTTGATACATAATTACCTAATATATTTTTATGATTCAATATCTTATTGTATAAAAGTTAAAATAGGTAGGTAATATATTTAAAAGAAAACAGACGGGAGCAAATTCAATTTAATGCATTTTGCATAATATAAACAAAAGTTAGGTATTTTGTATTTTAGACACATAAGTTATAAATAGTGCTAGGATTTACATGTAATAAAAAACCAAAATTAAGTACATTTATATGTAATTAAAATGGCCAAAATCTGTAGTATAAAATAAAAAATATGTAATAAGAAAAATTTAAAAATATGTTAACGTGTTAAATTAAAATACAATTCTAAATCATTTTTGAATAATGCAATTCATTGTTTTTAATTTCTAATCAATACTACTACAGTACTACTACTACTAAACCACCAAAATTGTCAAAATGTATGAAATATGTAAAATTAAAGCAGACATTTTACAAATTATGAAAAAATATGTAAAATTATATAAAATAAAATTTTTATTTTTTATCCTTTTTATTGCAAAACATGTGAAACGAATCTATCATTTGCAATAAATAATTTATCATGTTTTAGTAAAAATATGTATTTACATACAAATCCCAGCCCTAGGTTTAACTGATAAGTAGTTCCTGGACTTATAAGCAATAAAAATCTATAAAATATGTAGATTCATATTATAATTATTTAAAAAATATGCAATATTATTATGTTTTTTACAAATTGTATTAAACTACGATTTTGACCAAAAATATTAAACCATCTACCTAAATAGTGATGAACTGATAAGTCATGAAGACACTAAGTTACTTATATATTTAAAAAAATTCCTTTAAATTAGGTATCATAATATTTCTGTAAATTTTGAAATTAATTGTAATACTTTAGCACTATTTTGGGTAAAAAGTAAAAACAACGTAATATTTTGTTAATAGAACTTAAGTTCTTTAAGTAAGTACTTATAATTATAAGTACTTACTTAAATGTAGTGAAAAAAAGATTTTATATCTTGCGTTTGTCCTGCACCATTTTTAATGTTATTCAATTTACAAGCCTTTAAATGCTTGTTCCAATTCCATAAGTTCATTGATGCCTTAATTTTACCACACGCACATTTTGTTTCATTTTCATCCATAGCATATATTTTAAATGTTTGCGTTTTAACTTAAAAAAAACACAAGTTTATTCACTGTAAGTTGCAACTGCCAATACTGCAGTAAAACTAAATAGTATTATTATAAACTTCAAAATGTATAAAAATTGGGTACTACCGTGGTATCTCGACTACATTAGGTTCACAACCGTGTTATCTCGACTACCAAAATATTTCCAAGACTACCTATTATATGATCAACCGTGTTATTTCGACTACCGCAATAAAAATATATAAAATATATAGGTTAAATCTATTCTGAATAATAATATAAATCTATTTTGAAACACGATAAAATGGCATAAAAATGTGTATAGAAAAAATTGTAATAATATAATACAAAAAATAAATAAAAAATGTAGTTAATAATTTCTTTGAGGAGGAAAGCAGGTTTTAATATCCATTAAAATCTTATTAAACGGTGGATCGTTACCAAGGTTTTGTCGCCAAACAGATTCAGTAAGGTATGAATCTAGATGCTGGCGAGCTGTTCCCCTATGGTTTTTGTTTCGCCACTTTGCCGATCCCCAAAGGCGTTCAATTGTTTGGGTGTGTGGCGTGTGCTCCTGTGGTTGGGTCAACAAAATTGATTGACAGTATAGTGATGGAAGCCGGATGATTTTAATAATTCGGTGTTAAGTTATCTTATAATTATAAATAAGTCTTTAAACATGATTCAAAAAAAAATTTGAAATTAATTATATTGTGTGAATACACATTACAAACTTCAAACTAAAATGTCCAGAATCTCAAACGGAAAAAACTATTCAAAATATTTAGTTCGATAAAGAAGGATTATTCGTATGGCACAAGGTTATCAATGTTTAAAAAATTCGGCTAGAGTTAAAATCATAAAAAAAATTTGAAGGGAGGTGTTGGCGCCCTCAGGCAAATGCGTTTTAGAAAACAAAAAAAAAATTTAAAAAAAAAATATTATTGTAGGAATACACATTACAGTCTATACGAAAAATTCAACTAGTCACATAACAAAAAAAAAATTGAAGGAGGGTGTTGGCACCCGCAGGCAAAAGCATTTTAGACAACAAAAAAAAATTTAAATTTAAATATTATTGTAGGAATACACATTACAAAGTCTATACAAAAAATTCAACTAGTCACATAACAAAAAAAAAAATTGAAGGAGGGTGTTGGCGCCCGCAGGCAAATGCATTTTAGAAAACAAAAAAAAATTTAAAAAAATATATTATTGTAGGAATACACATTACAGTCTATACGAAAAATTCAACTAGTCACATAACAAAAAAAAAAATTGAAGGAGGGTGTTGGCGCCCGCAGGCAAAAGCATTTTAGAAAACAAAAAAAAATTTTAATTAAAAACTTCAAACTAAAATGTGCAGAATCTTAAACAGAAAAACACTATTCAAAATATTTAGTTCATTAATGATGGATTATTCAAAGTGCACCAGATTTTCAATGTTCAAAAAGTATATACAAAAAATTCAACTAGAGTTCATAACAAAAAAAAAAATTGAAAGAGGGTGTTGGCGCCAGCAGGCAAATGCATTTTAGAAAACAAAAAAAATTGAAATTAATTATATTGTGTGAATACACATTACAAACTTCAAACTAAAATGTCCAGTATCTTCAACAGAAAAAACTATTCAAAAAATTTAGTTCATTAAAGAAGGATTTTTCATAGAGCACCAGGTTGCCAATGTTTAAAAAATGTATACAATTTCATTACCTAAAGATAAATTCATAAAAAAAAATTGAAAAGAAGATGTGATTGCCAGCAGGCAAATGCATTTTAGAAGGCAAAAAAAATTTAGATGGCATTGGCTTGTCAGTGTTTAAAATATCTATATAAAAAGATCAACATAATATTTATACAAAAAAATCTACTAGAGTTCAATGAATCGAAAAAAAAAATTTGAGAAACCTGGGTGAAATAACACTAACCAAAAAAATACGATGGAAGCTAAATACTGCAATACATGTTAACTACAATCCAAAAACTAGGTATTGTTTACATTATAATAATACGAACAATTATTATGATCAGAGGTGTATCACCGTAATATATGTATAAGAAAATGTATAAAAATGATTGTAATTTATAAAGGATGCAAAGAAATTAAATGAGAAAAAGGTCCTGTACGGACTCTACTATGTGATTATTATTTATGAAGGACATAAAATAATGTTAAATTTAAAATAATATTTTATTTGGCTGGGTCCACAGTCAGTATTAAATTACGAACTATTAAGTCTAAATGCAAATAAAAACATAGTCAAATAACTATCTACATTTTATAATTTGTTGTGGTAAAAAATCATTAATTAATGTTGGCTGTATTTAAGTTTTTAATAACTATACTGGTACAACTCTAGCTGACGTCTTTAAGACGTCTAGTTTCCTGTCTTATCCTCACCTAACCTCACCTAACCAAATTAATAATATTTAAATATTTTCTTTCATTGTTATGTTTACAATATCGAATACCTTGATAGTTAGTAGGATAAGATCATAGCAAAGCTCACGGCCAGTGATGATAGTCGTCTATCATCACCATAGCTTCAACTAACCATAGGTTTACCTAACTAACCTTCGTATGACTTATTAGGAAACATTGAATAAAAAGACCCTGAGTTGCAGGTTGCTGAACTTAAGTGTTTGATTATCAAGTTGATCCTTTGATTGTTGACACCTTAATCCATGCTATGGATGGAGCCCATAGATAATAAAGATATGGATAGGACATAATGGTCTTATCAGCAGTCTTCGAGGGGAACAATAAATTGAGGCCAAATAAAGTATACTTATATCGAGTATCGACTATCGACTATCAATATAAAGTTGCCTCAATAGCCTTCCCCTCCGGGAACGCCGCCTCAAATGTATTTAACATAGGTGTGGACTATCCATATCTTTATTATCTATGGGCTTCATCCATAGCATGGATTAAGGTGTCAACAATCAAAGGATCAACTTGATAATTAAACACTTAAGTTCAGCAACCTGCAACTCAGGGTCTTTTTATTCAATGTTTCCTAATAAGTCATAAGAAGGTTAGTTAGGTAAACCTATGGTTAGTTGAAGCCAAAGAGTCAATAGGGCCTTTGCAATTCAAGATCTTTTCCTACGTATTCGGCATTGTTAACATAACTATTCTACCTTTACACTTTTTCTTCCCCCATCTCTCACAGCTATATACAGGTTCAGCCACTCTCATTCCACACCACCATATGATCGGTATTCTGTCTATCCATCTCTTCTTCAGTCTTCTCGTCCATCATTTCTCCCCTAAATTAACTTCTATAGCCACTCTCACTATCTCTTATCATACAGTGACCGAACCACCTAAACCTATTCTCTCTTGTTTTCACTACAATATGTACACTACCCTACACTACCCTTAATTAATTAATTTCTTATTCTATCTTCTTTTGTACCTTAACACCTTATTTATTATTCTCATATCTGCTACTCTCACTCCACTTACCTACCCTAACCTTACATTTCTTTTTCATCTTTCCCTTTCATACACCAAACATTCTGAAATCCTGTTGACCCATTTCCTTATCTTCACCATATCACAGACTACCTAATTCCTATTCACTCAGTCTCTAGTTACCTACAAGTCATCGTACTTGATTATCGGTGAAAATATTTAAATATCATTGAGCAAATTAATTCCTACTCGAAAGAATTACTTAAAAAAATATCATATCTCACCAATTTTCTAATTTTGAACACGACTTTATTGATAGCCGGAATAGTGTTATACCAGAATAATTACAATACAAATATTGAACATTTTCAGGCAATACATCCCCTGATCAATTAACAATAATAAAAAAAAACCTACCGAGAAATAAAAAAATACATACCCCGTGACGGAATCAAAATCTGCAACGAAACTTAGTCTTCGAAACATTGAAACGTTCACACATTTCAATCTGCTTATGATATATTATTCCCAGTTTGAAAATGTTCACTGACGAATACCATTTCTGAAATAACACGCATCCTATGCAGTATAATGTTCTACAATATTCTAATGACCTATGCGTTATAGTCTACAGATATTACATAAACCTACCAATAAATACCTAATATTAATTTTTATTACACAGAGTTTGTATTTTTAAATGTTGTATTCAAGGATTTATTAGTTTTATTTTTATACCTAATAAAAATTACATTTATTCACAAGTCAGTTATCAACTAGAACTCGACTACGAGTAAGACAGCGTTTGGATTGTTCGGACTGGCGTATAATTTATTATTATTATACATTGCGCCTTTGGTAGGCAGTAGTAAACGTATATGCTTCTACGTTACTTAGTTAACAGATTTTCCGCGACAATAAATATTTAATTCAAGTCTAAAAAGTAAATGTAAGACCAAAATAATATAAAAACAAACTTATGCATAAACATCGACTCTTCCAGTGAAACCTAGCTGTACTGCAGCACACGCTGTCGTCGAAGAAACAGCTATCTTCATCCGTCTACATCTCGCTCCATCTCCATCTCTCTCTACATCTCGCTAATTGAAACACTTATCTAGTATACAATACTAGTACCTTTATGATATGTAATATATTCTGGTGTTCGATGAAAAAGATTGAAATAAGATAAAAATACATATTTTTTTGGTTTTGAATATGAAAGCTATGAGATGATCGATATGAATTTTGTGAGAAATCTAGAGGTACTAGAAAACTGAGACAAGTGTGTTGAATGAAATAAATTAAAAAATTGATTAACACAACAATCGGTTAAAAATTAATTTAATTCAAATAATGAGATAAACCTTATTAGACCATTTAAATTGTCCAGAACAAGCCCCCAGTTGTTGGTCGCATGCCAATTTTAACCATATACTAGACAACAAGTTTATAGACATTCTATAATGTATTCTCCTGCCGGTGACACTGTTGGGGAAAATATATTTTTTTAGTAATTAAATTACGATACGAATTATAAATTACGTAGGTACTTGTCCAATACTCGACTACCAGAATTAAAATTAAAGAATGTGATATACCTAGGTAACCTATCGATCGATTCTAAAACAGAAACTTAACCTAGGCACAAATAATATCACAATATCAAATAGTGAAATGTGAAAATTTGAAGAAAATTTCCCTTAGGTATATCCCGTAAAACCCCCCCAAAAAAACGTACGTTTGAGGTGTTCTCTAGGTATGATCTGCTATGTACTTACAAATCATATTAAATAACATTAATCATTATGTATTTTCTTATTTTATTAGGTAGGTATAAAAACCTACCTTCCTACTTATAAAAGTATTGCCTAATCATTGATTTCAAATTTTAAAAATTATTCTACTATAACAATAATTTAACAGTTGTAGGCAAAGTATTATAATTTAAGGTATTTTTCATAATTTTTGCACACCTATAAAAATTGGATTTTAAAAATTACTCTACGTCTAGCGGTTATATAAGTTTGTCTGACAATAAATATTTACATTAGGTCTACCGCCTCAACAGAATAGAAGGACAAGACTTACGTAATTATTTATTATTCCGGCGAAACGCGTTCCTTCGAGTGTATAATATTGTCTAGTGTCAGAGCTGTGCATCTCCGCCAAGGAAAATGCAGCGCGCGTCTTCATATCTCCGATCCAAAAGTTCAGTCTGGAAGTATTGAGATTGATAACATTTATAAAAATAGGCACCTAGTTTAATAACCAGAATGGAACGAAATATGTGAGTACGTATTGGAATCGCTGTTCGTCTCAGACGATTGTCATTTGCCATAGATTATTTATAATTATAACCTCACCGTCCTAATCATAGAAAATATCCGAATGTCCTAACCGATGGATGATGGATATTTTTACATTATCTTCAAAAAAACATTTATTTGTTTCTAGTAGACGCAAATGCGGTAAATTGAATTCAAATTTATAATGTAGATAACGGTTTTTTTTACTTGGTAACCATTCATTTATTACTTGGTTTATTAACAAATTCTAATTGATATAAAATAGTAATTGAATAAAAATAGTTTTATTGATCCCAATATTTAAAAATAATGTTTTGAATAAAATAATAAAAAAAATTTAAGAAATACCTTTTAATTAATATGTATTACCTAAATAACAAAATAACTAAATAAATTCGTAGCTTAATAAAATGTCCAAAAAAATTAAAAGTCCAATTTAAACGAATATAAAATATAATTTAGATAGGTGTATAGGTAGTGTATTCGTTATATTTTGAGTTTCATTATAGCACATCAGTCAATCAGATGCTATTTAATATTTTAAAATAAAAAACTTCGACAGTAATTCCATATTGGCAAGTGTTGTTTTCTATAACTGAAGACCGAAGTTATAGTATCGAGCATAATGGGTACGTAAAAAAATAGAAATATAATTTAAAAAAATTACCTCTATTTAATTGTATTTAGTTTTTTTTTAATAAGTTTTTATAATATTGACTTCAACCCATATAAATGTTCTTATTTAATTTTTTCAATTCGTTGATAATATATGAAACGAATTCTTTGCTTGGAAAGCAATGTTTAGGTAATTCAGAAAATGCAGTTTATATTTAAATCCGTGGCCTAATTATAAATAATTATTTCTGATGCATTGATGCTGAAGAGTGAGAGAGGTGCACAATCAGACGAACCGAAATCTAACATCTTAAACACTTAATATAAACCATTTTTCTCACACGCGTCATGGTATGAAAATAAAAAATATTTATAATTCATATTTATACCGATTTTCTACCGATTTATACCGATCTTCTATATTAATAATAATTATAAATATATAGCAATAACAAATCATTTTTGAGTAGCGGCCCACCGGGAAAGTTCCCAGTATCCCGCCGGCCCAGTCCGCCCCTGGTTCATACTGTAACCGAAAAATCTAAATAATCTATTATAAACACAGTTACTTTTTACAGATATTATAAGTTAAAATTTGGACGAAATTACATATTAAAACCAAAAATAACGATTTTAGTTATTTTGTTGTAATTTAAAAATAGTATGTATTCGCGGATTTATGAAACTTTTAGAGTATATTATTATAATTTATAGACACGATGACACTTTCAAATGTTATTATTTGGGCAGAAATGACTTTAACCTAGGGCTTGCAAACGTTATAATAACGTTATGATTATAACGTTATATTTGAAAAATAACGATTGAAATTTGTAAACGTAATTATAACGGAAAACGATAATCAAAAATAATTAAATACCACAAAACAAAACATAACGATTAACAATATATATAATATATCATTAAACAAAAAATATCGCAAAACGTAATTTATAGAATATCATTACGAAAAATAACGCAAAACAATATTATTTGAAAATTTAAAATCCATTTATTTAAAGGTTTTTAAGGTATATTGGTTTCGTAGAAATATATTTTATTTCATGCTATTTATTTTTGTCTTAGAAAAAAATCTAAGAATTGATTATATTATATTCCGTATCTGGGACATTACCTACCCGCATTTTTTTGGAGTTATTGATAACTTTTAAACTGAATTGTCAATAGCTAATACCTAGTATAATAATAATAATAATTATTATTATTTTTATTATTAATGATTAATAATGCCCCGATAATTGCGCTGTAGAAGTATAGAGTATATACTTATTTTGTATTCACTATTCACTCTGTACTTTGTCTACTCTGTAGTCTGTACTACTGCGATCCTCTTAGTATACTGTTATTAAAACATCCGTTTTATTTATATTACCTAGCTAAATATTAAAAAAAAAACGCTATCATGGGTAGTAATGGTAGTATCATATATATTATACTTGAATACATTACTATTTACTTACATATTGGTGTTAGTATTTATTCCATTATTTGTGTATTTAGTAATAGGAATACTATAATATTATAGTATATACTCAATATTTCTATAATTTATTAGGCAATTGTAGCAAGGTATAAATACATTTCAGGTAATGTATTTCATGTACATTTCAGGTATATGTCAAACTAATCAGTGCAAATGTGTAAAACATAAATTACTATCTAATTTTAAATGATATTTACATAATATGAAATGTTGTAAAAATGACTATATAATTCTAACACTTATAAAACTATAAATAAATAATAATGATTGATGATCAATTAGGGATAAATGTATAATACATTTAAAACAATAATAATTAATGGTTTTATTTTTGCTATTATAGGTAATATAATGTGTAGTGATTTTATATAATTCCAAGGTAATTTATTAAATTAAAATATTAAATAATAATTGGTATAGTATAGGTACCAACGTAATTATATAAAATACCTAGGTGTTGAAAAAAATTAAGTAGTAAATTATTTACTGGATTGTTGGAAAATGTTGGGTAAAATAACGTTTTTAATCTTAATAATGATAAATTCAAAACTTCGATAACGTTTTAATTCTGAATAACAATAAACGCAAAAATTGTGTAACGTTTTAATTCTGAATAACGATAAACGCAAAAATTGTGTAACGTTTTAATTCTGAATAACGATAAACGAAAAAATTGTGTAACGTTTTAATTGTAAATAACGTAAAACGGAATTTTTTTTTCAAATGCAAGCCCTGCTTTAACCTACTATTGTAGGTGCTAATGTCTAATAGTAAAATAAATTACTTTAATCTCAATATTATTTATTAGTTAACGATGTCTTTGCTCAGAATCGTTTTTCGTTTGTTCGTTTTGTATTTTAATAATTTATACATAGATATATTATTATTACTAATAATTATATTAGGTGTGTTTGTTTTATTTCATTAATTAATTTAATACTATACCAATAAATTATATATTAATTAATAATTTTTGAAACATTGTGTTCGAAAAAATAAAAATAAATGTGATTTTAATTGGTCTTGTAATGTACCTACCTATATGTAAAAAATAAATAAATATAATAATAACTGTTGAACTTTTAGGGACATAATAGGTAACACATTCGTGTATGTAGTATTACACTATTTATATACCTATACGAGTATATGAGTAGTTATGTTATTCATAAGTGCGCACACGTCAGGTTAGGCAGTTGACCATTCCGTGAATATTACTTTTATGTGTGCATGGTTATACGGCCCTAATCCCTATGATATAGAATATAGATATTAGGTGAACAATAGAAGTTAAGTATGTGACACTAAATTAATAGCTACCTATAACTTATAACGTTGTATTTGGAAAAAAAATTACCAGTTATTAATTAAAATTGTATCTTATGACTATTATCAGTTATAAGTTATAACATATATTTCTATAAATTAAACCAAAACATATATATATATATTTATATATATTGAGTACCCTATAAAGGTATGCACCTATTAATTATAATTATTCTACGAACAGGGACTGGAAAAACGACGACAACGTTTATATCTCACGTATTTTATACATTTCTAGTTCGGAACTAAAATATGCGCCTACAACACTTGGATAGCACATTTTTCGTGACATTAAATATTTATTTTAAGCCTTAAAAGTAAATTTAAGCCCCAAAAGAATATAAAAACAAACTTGCTTGAATTATCGACTCTTTCGGCGGTATCCGTGACGTGTGTGAACTGCGACGCCGATGAGGAAACGCTTCAGAATACAGAACTTAGAATATCTTCTTTGCTTATTGAAATTTTAGAATTTTTAGTCAAATGTGTCTTCTGCAACGATTCTGAGATTTGCCATAGATAAATAAATAAATGATAGATATTATACTAGGTACGTCAATATGATGAATCCACGGATATAATATAATGCAACTTTTTATATCAAAGAGTTCCGGAACAATTTGTTCATTGAAATTTGATATGACAATAAACCAAAATAGTTTATAATTTTGATTATAATAATATGATATGGGTATTATTTAAATTATTATTTTCGTTTATCAATTTAATTATTGATTAACATGGTGAATAGATATCAGAAGCACAAGAATATTTTTTTAAGAGCATATTGTATTTTATGAATTATTAAATAAAAATGTGATTACTGGATTTTAGAGATACAGTAAATTCATCAAATACTATAATACCAACTAGATTTCTAAAACTTCAAGTCCATAATTCTAGATTCTGAGCAGATCGATGACTGTATTAATTTTACAATGATGTGTTCTTTATTTTTTAAAATTTTTAATTATTTTTTCTTGGTGGTCTGTGTAAACGATAAGTATTCGTAATAAAGATTCAATTTTCATATATAATATTATTTTATAGGCACTCAGTATATGTAATCATATGTTTATTTTTAGTTTAGTTTAGTTGTAGGTATTTAGTAAATAATAATAGGTATACGAAATTGTTTTTTCGAATAGCAATTTATTGTTTGTATTAGTACCTACACCATAATAGGGAACTAAAATTTTGTAAATGATGTACAAATGTATTTTGGTGTTTTAAGGCTGCTGTAAGATCAATTTATGAGAATCCTTGCATTAAATTGTTAGGATTATTTGATATATGAATAATTATTTTATTACATATAGGTTTATTACATATAGGTAAGTCGATCAGAATCTATATTTACACTGAGTGTTAATAGTAAAAAGCTATTAAAATATCTATTATTTGTATTTATTTGTTAATAATAATTAAGACTTAAATATTAGCAGTAATCTTGTTCCTTCCACAAAATGTTTTTTAATTATTTTTAATTTAATTTACATTTATACGTTTGGCATTTATCCCAAAGTTATCTCTGAATAATAATTCAATGATTCAATTTAATAGTTACATTATATGGATTATAAAAACTACAGTTTCCTGCTTCTACTACAACATTGTTTTATGTTTTTAGTTTTTTAAATTCAGTCTGCACCTTGTGTCGGTGATTTTACACGTAATATAATAAAATTGATACTAGTGATGAGTAGGTACCTGATTGTTTAATCAAATTATTTACACAATTTCAATAAAAAAATATCTATGAAGTATAAACATCCGCATTTCTATTAACTATAAATTCATAATTGTATGAGCTATACATGTTACATATATTTTTCGAAAAAATTATTTAAAAAAACAAGAATAATTCCTATTTTACGCCTAATTTAAGTCTAAAAAGTAAATGTAAAATAGTAGGTAATAATATGAAAACAAACTTACTCGTAAACATCTACTCTTCCGGTGAAACGTAGCTAGAGTGCCGCCATCGCCGAAGAAACAGCTATCTTCATCCATCTCCATCTAATCATCTCACTCCGATGAACTGAAACTTGAAAGTATCGAAATACTTTATGAAAATAACCTGATCATAATGAAATTTGCGAGTTTGTATTAAAACTTACATTATAATTTGTACGGTTTAACGAACTGTCCGTTTATATTAGTGGCTTATTATTTTTTTGTTCACTGAAATCAAAATATACAATATATTATATTTATAATACAATAGTATTTGCTGAAATTATTAGAATTGTTAACCGTCGCCGACGAATTTCGACAATTGACGATATTATAAAATATATTGTTTATTATGATAAATCCATAGAACTTATATATTATAGTATTATCAGTACCTATACGGTATATTGATAAATCGTATGTTCTTTTACAGAAATCTTTGTCATCTGCAATGCACCTATTCTGGTTTTCTATTTCAATTATAGTTCGCATGCCAAATTTAACTATACAAACTGGTCCGTAAGTTTATAGACATTCTAATACATTCTCCCGGCAGTGTCAATAGACACAGTGTTTGAGAAGTTATATTTTTTTAGTACCTAATTAATTTACAATATGAATTATTATAAGTTACCTATGTAGGTACTTGTCCAAAACTCTACTACCGGGAACCCAAGAAACAAAAAAATATTATTTTAATGTTTTAAAAAAGATTAAAAATAGGTTTTAAATTGCTTTCAAAAAGATTTTTAAAATGTTATAATGGCCAATTTTACATTAACAATACAATGTAAAACAAACACATTTTAAACATTTTTTATACGTTTTTTTTCCAATGTTTTCTGCTTATAAAATATCAATTAAATATTTTTAAATACCAATTTAATGTGTCTAAAATATTTTTATTTAGTCAGAAACCCCATTTACATATATTTTTGATATAACATTCATGTCATAATAACTGAATGATAAGGTAAATAATAATAAATATGTTAAAAAAAAATTATTACCTATTGAAAATTTAAACTAAGGGTAATTATAACTATAGGTTATAATATATAAATTACTTTAATACACAATAATATCATCAAATATACTTTGAATTCAAATTTAACACCATCCATTACAGTAACCCACTTGTAACCTACTGTACAGCAGAGCGACATCCACTTATCCACCTTTTTTTATTTTATTTCACATTTATTTTACTTTATTTCACTAATCAATAAAAATGTTATAATAGAATTAAAAATTAATTGCGCATACTCAAACATTAATAGTTTTATAATTGTTTACTTTTAGGAATTCTGGCTAGTTTCACCAAAAAAAGTTTAAATAATGAACTTTGGCCTGAAAAAATAATTTATTCTACTATATCTTTATATATAAAAATAAGTGTACATTTTGAATAAATCTTATAGCTCAAGATCCACCGAACCGATTTCGATAAAAATTTCAGGGCATATTAAGATTGGTATGTAGATGGTTTCTGTGAAGTTGGTACGCTGTGCGATATGTGGTTCCGGAGTTATGGCCTCTTAAGTTAGTACGATGTTTCGCGCGCGCGGTTTCAGCGTACGACGTGCGTGCGTGTGTTTCCATGCGATAACGCGAATAGGTTATTATTATTATCTATTAATAATCTGTTATTTATCGACGTCGTACGCGGAATGCGTACAATACTAATAATATGTGATAATCGAGATAATAATATAATTTGTATCGCTATTTTTGTTCGCTTCAATTTCCGAACCGATTTCGATGAAAATTTCAGGATATATTAAGATTGATATGTAGATGGTTTCTGTGAAGTTTTTACGCTGTGGGATAAGTGGTTCCGGAGTTATGGCTATCATTTTATATATTAGTATAGATAAAAATGAATGTTTGTGTGTAGATTAGACCTCTGGGGAAAATATAGGCTAATTATAAAAAGTGTTAAATTTGTTTTTTTTTTTATTCATCGGATTTCAGTACGGTTGCGTTAGGCTTTTGCATTAATTGATTATATAAATCCTCCGTATGTGGAATTAAGTAAAAACGACAAACTTAGTACTACAATTTTGATACTTTAGAGTTAAATCGTACACTAACGTACAAACAGCACGCCGGGGTCCGCGATCTACCGCAGGTGGATTGCCTACCTGATAATGTACTGCCGCGAATCAGAACTTTTATCCCGGGCAACAGAAAAGTTAAGATAAATTTTGAACACCATACACCATACGCCGAATATTAAATAACGAATTGAACAAAGTTTGAGTAATATAGAATTGGTACATTTAACGGGCAACGAAGTGCCAGCGGGATCAGCTAGTAATATATATTTAGCTATAATATGAAAACAAATATGTATATGTTTTAAATAAAATTATTTATATATAATAGTTTAAAAACAAAGTAATTATTTATTCGAGTGTAATAAAGAAAATACACTGAATGCATTTTTGTGAGAAAAAAATAAATATTTCTTAACAATTTCATGAATTGGCCAAATTCGCCTTTCTGATAACTTTTCGACTTCATACACTCCCAGTGGCGTATTTACGGGGTGGGGGGGGGGGGGGGGTCCAGGGGTACTGGACCCCCCCCCCCCCCAGAACCTCTCATAAAATTCTTACATATTTGCAGAATCCGATTTATGTAAGCACGCGCGATCGCGTGGATATAGACATATAGTTTTTTCCCGTGAACAAAATATAGTTTAAAATTAGTTACAACAGCTAACACAGATACATGTTCCTGCAGCATGGTTTTAGGTAATAAGACGTATGGAAATTATACATTTATAGTTATGTTATTCTGACGACAGTTTTTCTAAGTTACGACTTAATACGAAGTGCGATAAGCCGATAAAATTAATAAGTACCCGTATCTTTGAAATATAAACTTTATCACACAGAAAAATTGGTTATTGATGGATTTGTGTGATTTAGCTCAAGATACTTTGATCGAGTTAGAAGTCATAGAAAACACGCTCAGAAAAATTTTGAAAACATTTTTTTAGCTGCCAAAAAAATTGCTAACAAGTTCAATGTGACAATGACAAATCCGAGAATTAATAAAAGACAAGTACATAGAATAAACGTACAAACTAATAATCCTGAAGAATATTTTCGGATATCGGTTTTTATTCCATACTTAGACTCTTTTATAAGTCAATTAAAATCTAGATTTCTTAATCATATTGATATTTTGTCAAGTTTTCACTCTCTTTTCGACGAGAATTCTACAAAAGAAGAATTCAAAAAATTAGCTGTATTTTATGAAGAAGATTTAAATGGTAATAATTCAATAATAGAAGAGTTCCAACTGTGGCAAAGGAAACTTAAAAAATTGGAAATAAAACCAAAAAATTCAATTGATGCACTGAAGTTGTGTAATGCAGACATATATCCAGGAGTTAATAAGTTATATCAAATTTTGTCTACACTTCCTACATATCTACGAAACACAATATCTGAGTTAATACAATATTATTAAGACATTTTAATTTTAAAACTAATATTTGTAGTTGTTTTGTTTTAGAAAAGACTTAACGGATTGGCCATATTAAATATTCACAGGGAAGTTGAAATCACTGTTGATGAAGTGATAGAGGAGTTGGCAAAAAAATCGAGACGACTGGAATTTATTTTATAACAATACTTATCAGTTATCATATTATGTAGTGCTAAATACAATATTTATTATATAATATATAATATTACATAAGACTATACTATTATTATTATATATTTTGTTCAACTTCCTCCAAAAACTTCATAAGGACGTAACTATTACAAGATATCATAGTTTATATTAATTATGTATAAACTGAGGACCCCCCCTCCCCCAGAAAAATTTGAAAATACGCCACTGTACACTCCAATAGACAAACTATCAAATGGAATTAAATAAAAATTGTATTAACTTTAGATTCTGAAGTGATATATAATATAACTGGTTTTGCGAAAATAGTCCAGTATACTGAGTAGAGGACAAAGACTTTCTCATTTTTATATTTTAAATATAATATTGTGTACCTATTATATGATGTGAGTGCAAGCACGTGTAGTACACCACAATAAATAAGTAAACTATACAACTATTAATTAATTATTTTTTATTTGGAGGGGTTGTGAACCCCCAAAATCTACTCTGTATTATATATTAAACAACAATTTGTTTCATATACACGTGCGCTATAATATATTATAGTATATCTGCAATATTATATTATAATATTGCAGATATTAGATTATTTAAATGTGATAAAAATGATAGAAAATAAATATTTTTACTTAATCTTTTATTATTTTAAAATGTATAGAAATACATATTGAATAATAAACATCACTTTGATATGTAATTAATCTTTTATTAAAAATCTTTTAAATCTAACATTTTTTTAATATAAAAAAAATATATTTTTTAAAAATATTACTTTTGAAATGTTTTAATATTTATTAAACGTGTAAAAAACATATCATTGTTACTTGGGAAGCCATTGGTATTTATGGTACACCCTAACGAAGTTCACGATTTTCGGTGTTTAAAGCACCCGTGCAACGCTTAAAGTTTACCGAGCTTAAGTATAACAAATTATTTTTTTTTTTAATCTAGGTAAATCAACGTTTTAAAATTGATGATGAAAAAATAATTCTGACACCCGCCCATGGTGGATTTATATAACAAGTCGAGGGATGTTTTTGATTTTAATTGTTCGAGCAAGCGCAGTGTGCGAGTGACTACACCGGATATATTATATGAAAATACCAAAAAGTTCAATTAGCTATAATATAACTTAAAAATAAGACTGACCGCCAAATTCAGACTTACTCTTGGACGTTTCGCATGTTCCGGACCGTCTTTTATATTTTCTTTTATTAAAAAAAGATTTATGAAAATGTGTTTACATATTCGATCACCAACAAATAATGGAATCGGAACTACAAATTCTCAATTCTCTTTCCACTTCAAACTAACTATAAAAGTTGGAACTCCTTCTGTTCCTATATTACATATGATGACTAATGGGGTAAAAGTTATAATTAACTTAAAGTGTTTTCAGTTAAAAACGCACGTCGTTCGAGTTAAATTACTTAACAATATACTTTTGTTTTTATACATTTTGGCGCAATTTTTGTTTATGTATTAGATTTAGGCGGGGAGATGAATGTATTGGATTTACAATGTTTTTCTTTCTGTGTTTGTATACACATTTTATAGATGGGGGGGGGGGGTTGAACCCCAAAACCCCCCTGTATACGTGCCTGCCCTGACTAGATGAGTGTATAGGTGTAAGTACTCTCGAAAGTCGAAATGTAGTAGCTGCTATTTATTAATCAGTAAAACAACTGCACCTGCAGTGAGTTTTCGTTATTTAATAATAATAAAAATAAGTAGAGGAGCTCAATCCAACGAATTAAAAACAGCGTTCCAAGGGTGAAATTATTTAACACAGACCCGCGGGGAGCTTTGCCCCCCTCACCCCTCCCCCTGACACCTACCTTACATACATTTTGAATACCACTTTTCAGCAACACATTTTGAAATCCTAACAGGTATATTTTATAAAATAATAATATAAATTATAATATTTTAGAAGAAAAATTTAATATTTATTGTTTTTTATTAAAAAGAGACCACATATTTTGATAAGTATGTTCTTCATCATTTACATTTCTTTTTGGACAACATACTTTGTCAGCTGATCTATTACCACTGAGTATCCAAGATGTAACATAACAGCTTGGTTCAAATAAATTAACAGGAGGACCACTACAGTGTACATATAATTACGATGACATGTTTGTATTTGATAATGCATTTCTATTTGCAGTAACAATGTTATTCATAGAGCTGAACACACGCTCACACTCTGATGATGATATAGCTACTGTATTTATTGCATCTAATAAAAGTTTTAAATCGAGTATTTTAGAACTATCCTTAGTATCAATAAACACGCGAAATCTTCTTACAGACGAAACTTCATCTACTTCAAATTGTTTTGCTAATCTATGTTTTCATCACCATACAAAATGGTCCAAGTAAAAATAAATAGTAGGGGTGCTCCGCCCCCCTGCACCATGAGTATTCGATATTATTCGTGCAAGCTTAAAACGCTGTTATTATTATTATATTATAAGTCCACTAATCACATTCTATCGTAGTATTTATATTGCTCGTGAATTATGATTATCTGTATGACTGTATTATCTGCACTAGGTATATGGCTCCGGACTTATTGCACTAAAAATAATCGAAATATGCAGACATCTTTCAGAATATGCTTAAATATATGCATTTGAATTTTTATTTTTTATATTATTTTTGAAAAATGCATAACTGCATAAGACATATTTCAATTTTGAAAATAAAAAAAGCGAGTAAGTGGATGTCACTTTGCTGTACAGTATAGGTTACAAGTGGGTCACTGTATAATGGATGGCATTAAATTTGAATTCAATGATATAATATCAAAACTAAGCGGTGACGGTTTGTCAGTATGGATATTTTATATTATATTTATATTGTTATTACCTACTTATTAGTTATTAATTTTTATTAATACGGTAGCCGGTAAGTTGAATTAATATTATAAAATTACGACAAAATAACTAAAATCGTTATTGTTGCTTATTTAATATGGAACTTCTTACTTCCTCTAAATTTGAACATAAAATAACTATAAAAAAAACTGAGTTTATATTTTGAGATTTTTTTGGTTACAGAATAACCTACTTACGTGTCTTGTTGTACGTTTTAAATCCTTAGCAATAAAAGTTGAATATTTTATAAATGTTTAACTACAAAATCATTTTTAAATTTTAAATTTGATAAATGTTGTCAACAATTGAACTTTAAATGATGATAAAAAAATTGTGCCTGTGTATCAAGAGCTGTGTATATTTCCCAAGCGCTATAATCAAATTATCGTTTGTGTTTATCGTTGAAATGCATTTCACTAAAACGACGATCATCACATCGCAAGAATGCAACAACAAATTGCTCTCAATTAAGACCAAAACTTGTTATAAATAGCTAATAGTAAACAATATTACGGCAAAATTTGAACGATAAACATTGGTTATACGTTAATTATGTGTATTATGTATATCTAGTATCTACAAATTACTCAAGAATTACTACCTTTTATTTCATACTTTGATTGAACTCATATTATAGTGGTTATAAAGACAATACCCTCTTTTTATTTGGAATGTAACTATACTGTAAGAATTCAAACAATGTACAAATCTCATAGAACGAACAATTTCGGTGAAATAGTTCGTTCAATAAATTATAGTAAGAATAACTACTTCTAGCTTTTGGACGATTTTGTGGGCAATACAATTGGATGAATGTGGCAATAGACTTTATAAGAGACAAAAATCTAAAGCTGATGATAATAATAAATTACCTATTACATTTATGTAACCAGTATCAAATAAAAGAGGAGAGTGGGTACCGCTATGCGGTACAGTAACTGTTGTCAAGTAGGTACCTATGTCATTATAATGAATGTGTTAGATTTGAATTCAATGATAAATCATTGGATACAAAAATGATTTTGAGCGAAGACGATATCATACATGTATCAATAATCAAAATTTATAGTTAAAAACAGTTGAATATCAAATATCGTAAACAATTTAAAATTAAACGCTCATAAAAATTAATGATACTGTTCAGTGAACTTTTTTTTTTTGATAAAGATAGAAAAACTTGTTGGGAATCAAAATTTCTAATGTTAACTATATATTGTGTATATATTGTGACTATTGTGTATAAATAATAAAAAATAAAAATAAAAATGTATATAATAGTACAAAGCGTTCTGTAATGTATATTTTTACCTGACCATACAAAGTGTCCGCGTTATAGATTTTAAACAATAGACCGTTATACTGTATAAAATGATCGTTTACCAATTATTATTTGTTTATTGATTGTGTATTTAAAAGTCGGAATATAACATAGCTAGGTATATCGTGTATGTAGAAAATATAATGTAATATACTAACATAATACTATTTAAGCTAAAACTCGATAAATAATTGTATTCATCAGGTATTCAGGACAGTTAACTGTAAAAATAAGAATTGTAAGTTCAAAAGTCACTCAGTATATAAAACAATAATATTTAACCGTTTATTTAACCTTAATAATAAGTAATATAATTAATTATTTGGTAATTTTCCTTTTTTTCTCAGTAATCACTAATCAATAACAGACATCAGCGTACTTTTTTTTGAAAAAAAATATGATAATCTTACTTTTATCAGAATAGTAATTTTCTACTCGAATAAAACATAAAATACAATATACTCTTATTCGAGGAAAAAATAATAATAAATCTCAGCAAAAAATGTATAGATAGCAAATTTTTTAATTATTCATCAAGTTATGATAAAGACAATTACTTAAAAAATTACTATTATATGAATTACATACACAAACTTGTAATTCGTGGTGTACCCAATAACTGTTTTGAGTACCTACCCCAATTAGCAAAGAAAAAATGACGTATATGTAAAAAGTTTTTACTTTAAATTATAGTAAAAACAGGGTATTTTCTTGTATCATGGATGTATATAAAACGTCATGTACGTACATTCAATATTTAAAATAAAGAAAAATCGATTGATATACGCATTATATTATTTACAATATTATTATTAAAGTGTCCATGTGGGTGTATATTTACAATTTTTTATCGTTATTTAAAAGATATACAGTATACACGTGTAAATATCAGCAACTATAAACAATGATAATGTAGTATTAAAGAAAAATAATTATTTACAATTTATGACTTTTTTGAAAACTAGCCTACTTTGCCTACCAAAATCGATAAACAGTGCTTCAACAAAAAAACCCCTCTTAGCCGTTGAGTCTTAATGACAAAATGTTGATATTTCTGACAAACGACAACTGCAGTATTTACGAACAAATGCAACCGTCGCGGATGTTGCAAAAAATATAAACGTCCTTCTCCTGCTGCAGATTGTCCCTCCACTTCAATTATGATATCTATTGTATGTTATGTATAATATGTTTGTATAACGTTCTGAAAACTCGACGCAAGTCCAAAGTCGTAAAATTATCGTGTGGGTGCTCGACTCGTACTCGTACAAACCGACTGGTCATTGCCATGCACCCACATCCGTCTCCACCACCAGCAGAAGTTGAACTCGATCGCGTGCCTTCGTTCTGACCAAATCGTCCGTCTTCCTCAGCTGGGCCTGTATGGCGGAAAACGTCTTGCCCTTGGTCTCGGCCGGAAGCCACAGGAAGCAGATGACTATGGAGCGACGATATCAGATAGCTGCGGTACACGCTACTGTCGTCGGGGAGCATAATTGAAGGGTCCGGTGCAATAACAAGGTATCTCCACTTTTTGAAATTGTTCAGGAGATATAAAAAATGTTTTTATTGACCCACCTTTCATCATGTTACTGTTTCAAAAACTGATTTTTATTTTTTGGATGTATATAATATAACATTCCATAAAGCCTTATTATTTTTAAATAAATTTGAATCATTTGAATTAATTAATTCAAGTTTAATTTAGTGGAGATATATGGGTTTTTGCCCCAAAATTAAAATCCATGTTTTTTGTTTTTTTTTTATCTCAGAAATCCTTACATCATATGTATTGAATAATCTCAAAAAAAACATTTACAATGTGTAATTTATACCTATAATCAAAATCATCCAAACTATCACAACCTTTTATAATGATTAAATTGAGTAACTATGTGTTTTAAGGAGATACCTGGTTTTTTGACCCAAAATATAAGTAAAACTTTGGTTTATGCATTCATCAATGTAGCTTTGATATCCTTTACGACTAAAAAATACTTAACAAAACTACATTGGTAGGAAATTTCATTTTAGAATATAATCATGAGCATATTAGTACCTATTAATGTACACAAAATAAATAAATAGAAAATATAACTTAAAATGATAAAAATGTATTTGTTGTTACTCACAACATAATATAATAAAAAAAAAACAAATAAAAACAAATAAAACATAAACATAATAATAATCCTTTTAACAGTTGAAACATAATATTAAGATCTTATAATGTGGTATTAGTTGACACCAAATATTTGTGTACATAAAAACATACAAATTAATACTTAATTAATAAATTAAAAGTAATAATTATTTGATGAGTTATCATTTTTTTTAACAAGATTATAATAAAATCAAATATAACATAAATATAATAAACATAACAAAAATCTTTTAAACAGTATAAACATAATATTAGGAACTAATAATCAGGTAAATTAGTTAATCACAAATTATTTGTATACATAGGAATATAAAAATACTTTTTCTTAGTCATCATTTGGTGAGTTTTCATTAATTTCTTTAACAAGATTATTATAAAACCACATATTATTAGCCGGAACATACTTTGTTTCAAGATCTTGAACATCATTGAATTTTGCTTGTTTAATTTGTATTACTCCATTATGAAGTTTTGTCAATCTCTCTTCTATCATCTTCAATGTAGCACCTTTTTTTCAGGATGAAATTCTTCTTTTGCAGTTGAATTTGCAGCTACACTGCAAAACAAACCATCATGTTTGTATTCTATACTACTGTAGGACATAATACAAAACTTTTGTTTATCAATACTAGTTATTGTTTTTTTATACAATGTGTTAGTATAATCTGAAAAATTAAATATCATATCTTGTGATACATCAATCACATGGAATTTATGTGAGATTTCTCAGATAATATGTTTACAAGTTTCTGGAATAAATATTCTTTTTACTTTTCTGATATCGTCGCTTTTATAAGATGTTGGAATATAATTTCAAAGAAAACAAAACTTACAAAAATAATTAAACCGAAAAATATTTTATTGAAAATAATTTACTAGAAATATAATTGCGTTTTAATATAAATGAATTGGAAATAATTTCATAGAAAATAATATTAAGGAAAGTATGGCGGCGAACGTCTCGCCCTTGGTCTCGGGAAGCCACAGGAAGCAGCGATGACTATGGACGCGAGTCCGAACAGCGACGATAGTTGCGGTACATGATGCCACTGACGTCGGCCAGCACGGGGTAAATCTTGAGGGCCAGGGTCCATCGTGACGGTCAGCGTGGGATAGTGTTGACCGGGTGTTGAACGGGAACAGATCGCAGTTGATGGTGGACAGCAACCAGCCAAGTCCGATTATATGCGCGACCGAACACCCGCCGACGGCCAACACGCACAGAAACCCGTAATCGGTGATAGACGGTGATAATCCGCGACGGTCACGTGCATTTCGGCGAACGCGATGGACGCATACGATATGAGCGCGGTGACGCCCACCGTCACCCGGAACACAGACAGTCCCTGTACGACGATGACCGCTTTGAGGCTCAACCAGTCGGTGTACAGCTCGGTGGAGGACGCGTTGCACATTTCCTTGCATAATGTGCACTCGGCCACTGCGACCATCTCATCGTCCACCGTACTGTCGGTGTCTTCGCCACGCAACCAGACCAGCGCCCGTTTGGCGTCCGCCATAGCCGGTTGTTCATAACGTACAAGTGCGTCGACTCGGGAATGGTAGCGAACAGTGCGCAGAACACCACCGGGTCTGGCGTATATGGGGTCACGGCGTCCGTGAGCCACGTGTAATACAGGTACACGCCGGCCGCGCACATGTACGCTAGGGTTAACCACCTGAAATGCACTTGATGAAAACAGGTTCTTCAAGATATCGGTTATCCTAAGAAAAAAATAATATAATAATTTTAAATCGTTTTTTTTTTTTCATCAGGAAAAACTAACTTGGCCTAAATGGTGTCCACCTCAACCGATCTGGGGCAATTTGAACTCGTTTTAATTCAATTTTCTTCTTTATATGAGTGTCTACAACATTCCAGTCTATACATATAGTTATTTCTTTATAGATTTCCACAACCATGTGCAGAGATTGGAAAGTGTCTATAATATCTTGTCTCATTAAACCTAAAATACAATTTGTATTAATGTTATGATTGTCTAACAAAATTCTTATTAAAAATTTTCAAATTAAATGTTTTTCAATTACCAGTTTCACTGCTAACATTATTGATGCAAATTTTTTCAATGCCTCTGTGCTTATGTAAATT
Organism: Metopolophium dirhodum; assembly: GCF_019925205.1. Classification (NCBI taxonomy): domain Eukaryota; kingdom Metazoa; phylum Arthropoda; class Insecta; order Hemiptera; family Aphididae; genus Metopolophium; species Metopolophium dirhodum. The sequence goes on along the minus strand of NC_083565.1, from coordinate 29,862,682 downwards.
AATGATGTAATTCTAGAATGACACCTTTCCAATATGCATCATAAGTAATCTTACTCAAGCCGGAAAGCGGTTTTTCGGGTGTACTCGGTTGTCTTTCAATTATAGATAGAAGATAACCTGAAAAGATAAACTAGGCGTAATATATACTAAAATGCCTAGGTCCATATAGTTTTCACTTACTGAATTCGATGAGAATTCTTCCATACCCTTGTCTTCGGTACTGTGGCATGATTACGATACGAGCAACATTAAAGTTTTCTTCATTTTGTTTTTGTTTTGAAAAATATCCAACCAAATGACAGCCCTTAACATGTTTAATTGAACATTATTACAATATAATTATGGTAGACAACTATAAAAACAATAAAAATTGAATTACCGTCTTGCGACGGTAGACAGAAGTCAAAACTTCTACTAACAAATTTGGATTAGGTATAGGTATTGGCTTGTATTAAAATTTAAAGTTATATATTAGTTGGTATTATAATTGCGCGCAGACACACACACATACACATAAATTTATATATAATGTATGGACTTAGGATAGTTTGGATTGATACCGTTACATATTTTGTTGGTGTTGCCCAATGATTCGTTTACGCGTTTAGTCACATGATTTGAGCGGAGGGCAGAAAGGAGTTTTCACTTCGAAAATTACAATTTAAAATGTATTTATATAGGTGCACTTACAAAATCGTCATTTTTTGTCACAATGTAAAATAAGAATGGTTCAACGCCAAAGTCCAGAGTTTTTAGGTCCAAAAATAATTTTCCCAATCGACATAGTGTTTGGCAATACGTTTTGTCTACTTTTCCGTCAACCTGAGTGAAAAAAATAATAAACAATCGTATAGTTTACATAGCTCATGAATTGTTTAAAAAAATTAATTTACTTCATAAATGCTTAAATCTCCACTTTGGTAAATTTCTGTGCCTGGTGGTGTTCTCCAACAACAGTGTCGCATATGTCTTTCAAAAATCGATTGACATTTAGTATATTTTAAACAAAATTCACAAAATATTAATCTAGGCGCATCCTCCTCCTGTGGGAATGGACATGAATAACAAGTCTCCACTTCAAATTTTCCAAATATTATAACACCCGGACATCGTACTGGAATTTGAATTGTACTCTACAATGTCAATTATAGAAATATAAGACTTCATGTAATATTAAAATAAAATAAATAATTTAAATTTTACATTCTTTTCCAGTGTTCTAGTCCGCTTACACATTTTGATATCCTCGTTAACAACTCGAGATGGTAAGTCTGATGCAACAGGTCGGATCATATTTTCCAGAACTGAAAATCATATTTAATATTTATAACTAATTACTAAGACTGATTAGTAACCCAAGAAAGTTAAGTACAGCATAAATAGTCACTAATATAAATTGTTAAAGAACATGGCGGAACACATATTAATACTGTATAAAATTACAGCATAAACAAGTAATCACGCTTAATAATAATACTTATGCTTATTTATCCTGTAATTTGATGAACAATTTCCAGAATTATACGTTTTTTTCAACCAGTCCTAATGTCCTATGGAGTTTGTCTTAAACGGATATTATAGTAATAAAATAGGATGAAAATATTTTAACTTTTAATATATAACCCGAATGTTCTCTGTGCGGCCCAGATTTCATATGTATTAATGAAATTAAATGAAATATATAAATAATACTTAATTTAAATAATTATCAACTTTGTTTTTAATGTGAAATTGAACATATTATTATTCTGTAAATGAAAACCACAATTTAATAAATCCACATTTTATTGACGAGCATTGAGTTTTCAAAAGATGTGTCTAAAAGAACAATGACGTTTTATATATTTACGTTTACTACCTTTGTGTATTTTTTCTTTTATATGGTTTTGCTTATAGTTTATAAATAATATAAACTAACCTATTTATGGGGCGATTGTAAACTCCGCCAGAATACCAGTTAGGTAATGGAAAGGTCTAATTTAAACTCCGCCAGTTTTATTTTCTTACCTGAAATGGGTACCTATATGGAAACTCCGCCAGTATTAAGGCTTTCCTTATGTAAAACTAAATGATATTTAAATATTTCTCTACTAGGTAAACTTAAAAATTCAAAACGTAAAACAAATTATTGGTTTAGAGAAAGCTATATAAAGCTAAACATACTATGTTTGATTAATATACTCAAAAGAACATAAATATAAGCATGCAACATGCAAAGGATCAAAATTAAACACACCCGATCATATCCCGTTCACACTTAGTGCATTAAGTGCAGTACTTTGCTTAAATAATTTTGACTTATCCTTGGAGATAGCAGTGTCCCACTGGCCCACCATACACTACCTCTAATTGGATGATGTGTTGGTGGAAGGGGGTGGCAAGAAGTAAGGAGAGACGTTACCGTTTTCCGCGACATCACGTTGATACGTTGAACCCACAATGGATAGTTTTTCATGTTTTTCCTATTAAAATTACAATATATTAATAAATACCTACTGAAAGAAATAATAATTTATCTTTATTACTTTTTTAAGTTTTCTATCGCTAGCCTCAGTCAATACCCTTTTTCTTTTCGTCCCCGCCGCTCTAGGGAGTGAAAGTGGAGCATTACCGCCTCCCTTGACATCGAGTACATACTTCGATCCAGAAATGCGTGGTTTTCCATACTTTCCCGTAAATATTATAATATATTAATAAATACTGAATGAAATAAAAATTATCCTTTGTTACTTTTTTAAACTTTTTGTCGCTATCATCAGGTGGTACACTTTTTCTCTTTTCCCCGGCTCTAGAGAGTGAGAAGGAAGTTGTTTCAATTTTATTCGAGTCTACTTTAAGCAATTGTGGTTTCTTTCCAGAAGTTTGTGTTAAGACCGGTGTTTCAGTCGATGATTTGCTATTGGGACGATGCTGACGTATTACACTAGATACGAAATGTGCCTCAGTTTGAACAACAGTTGTCTTGTCATAACTATTTGGCACATTATCGTTTGGCATGGTGTCTAGATATGATATTGACAATGCAGTTATTACGGAGTGAAAGAAAAGCAGTTTTGATTTGAGTAGAATTAACAAAATTTACTTATCAAAATGTACGGACGAAAAGAATAACAGTGATCCGACCCCAGCCATCGTGTATGTATATAATTATCCACACGGAATCAGGTTTGAAAATTTGTTATCGTATATAACTAATGGTCAAAGTTTTACAATGACCATTTTTCTACTTGGACCGTAACATTACTATTTATGTCAATGATCGTAACTCCGAAAATTTTACGTGTTAGATATGCGGTAGGCCCTTATTACCCCCTCCAACCAACAAAAACAACTAATCCTGGTTGTAATAGTTGTGTGATGATATGAAAAAAAAAACCCCGAGTAACTTGATCTGCTGTACAGGTCGCTGTAACGGATGCGTTAAATTTGAATTCAATGGGATATAAAATCATTGCATACCTACGCATAACGAATCTGTGCAAAGACGGTCTGTCAGCCTATGTATAATCATATATACCAAATACTAAGTAAATTTTATGATTTTATTGTGATTAATGTAATTTATTTAACTGTTAGACATTATAGTGGGAATTACAGTAGGTAAAATTAATGTTTGTTGAACATTTGCATTTGAAAAAGTTATTGTGTGTATACAATTTTATAATATATGTAGCTACTTTAAAAGTTTCAAGTACTCGTGAATAATATTTTTAATAACAACAAAATAAGTTATAACTATAAAATCATAATATACTACAATACTATAATATCTAATTTCGTCCAAATTTGAACTTAAAATGTCTATCACAAAAAAAAATGGATTTATATATTTTAGATTCTGAGCGAAGCGATGAATATATTGATTTTACAATGATGTGTGTTTTTTTTTACTTTTATTTTTTTGTGTTTGTCATAACCCTTTAAGAACAGTAAAAGTGCTTGGATTTTCTTCAACAGTAATTTTTCTGATAGGAAAGTGAATTTAGTTGGTACTTTGGGGTGTCAAAAGTAAAAATTTCTTAGTAGTTTTCAAAAGCGACGTAAAAAACAAAAGAAAAATTAAGGAAAAACAGGAATTTTTACGCAAGATTTTGGTTTTTGGTGTAATTCTAAAACAAATGGCCGTAGGGACATGAACTGAACATGACTGAATGTTTATATTAGCATTTTCTATACACCATACAATTTTGAAAATATTTTGATTCTCTTTGAGCTGTTTACGGATATTGTCAGTTTTCAATTTTTTTATTTTTTTTTTTCTATAAATATCAATAAAATTTTATCTGTTGAGTAAAAAAGCTTGAAAATTTAATAGAAGGCTCCTAGGTTATTGTTTCAAAGGCAGATGAAAAAAATTAAAAATCCTTAGTCACAGTTTTTATTTATAAGCATTTAAAGTTCAAATTTTGACAAAATACGGAAATTAGCAAATTATTTTGAGTTGAGAATTCATAAAAATTTCACTTTTTAAATCTAAGATTTTAAAATGTAATATAAGATTACTAATAAGTTTGTCTACCTTTATCAAAAAAAAAAAAATGTCTACAAGAAACTTAAATTAAATTTTTATGAGCGTCTGAAATTTATATTTTTACAACATTTGATATTCACTTGATTTCTCATGTAACAATTTTCTTATTTTATTGTAGTTGAAAAACGAATGACTGTAGATACTTGAAAATTTTACTGAATGTTAATATTAGCATTTTTTATACACCATAAAATTTTGAAAATATTTTGACTCTTTTTGAGCGGTTTACGGACATTGTCAGTTTTCATTTTTTTAGTTTTTTTTTTCTGTAAATATCAATAAAAAATTTTTTGTTGGGTAAAAAAGCGTGAAAGTTTAATATAAGGCTCCTGATATATCGTTCTAATAGCAATTGAAAAATATTAAAAATACATAGGCACAATTTTTTTTTATAAGCATTTAAATTTCAAATGTTGACAACATTTATCAAATTTATAATTTTTTAATTATTTTCTACTTAAAAATGTATAAAATGTTTAACTTTTATGGCTAAGGATTGAAAATTTAAAACAAGGCTCCACGTAAATAGGTTATATATAAATTACTTTATTCAAAATAATATCATCAAATATACTTGGTAATATCATAGGCTGACTGACCGTTTTCGCTCAGAATCGTTTTTCTTATGCAATGATATTATATCATTGAATTCAAATTTAACACCATCCATTACAATGACCCACTTGTAACCTACTGTACAGCAGAGCGACATCCACTTATCCACCTTTTTTTTTATTTGTTGGTAGCAGTATGAACTATTTATGAGAATACTTAAATTTGCAATCTTTAGCTTTAAAAATTGAACATTTTATACCTTTTTAATTACAAAATGAATCGTGAATAATAACTATAATAATATGTAAAGTGATATAATGTATCTAATGTAATGTTATGCTCATATTTTCTTTAGAGTTGCATCAAAAACCAAAATCAATTTTGCGTAAGCATTCTCGTTTTTCTTTAATTTTTTTTCCGACGTTTTAGGAAATGACTGGGAAATTTTTTAATTTTGATCTTCCAAATGCACCAACCAGAATACATTTTCACAAAATACGATACCTACAGTTAATTACGTTCTGAAGTTGAAAATCGAAACATAGATATATATAATTATCTGTATCTTATCTAAATTAAATTTTTTTTTTAATCTATTCTGAACACTGCGTACACCATTATAAAATCAATACAATCATCGCTCTGGTTAGACTCTAAAATAATGAAGCACTGACATCGACCATATAGATTAGGTATAGGTAATAGGTTTATAGTTATTGAATATAGGTATATTTCGTTATTATTTCTCGGGTCGTTGACGTGTATATTACTTACCAATGCCATGATGGATATTGAATGCGGCTCTTGAGGTTCGAGACAATTTTCTATTATGATGGTCATCACCTTCATAAGATGATCGTTTTCGCTTGTAGTCAGGTAAGGTTGGGTTGGTACCTACAGCTTCGTTTTTGCCGGTATATGCACGGGCCTTAAATAAGTCCAGATTGATTTTTAATAATATAGTGTCTCCGACTTTCAGAAATAATTTTATTATACTACGTGATGTATAATATATAATATTATGTATTTATGTGTGTATTGTACTATAGTGTATAGAATATCATAATTTAAGTATAAAATATAAGTTTGCGTATACACTAAACATCTACGTATTTAGAAGAAAAATTATGTTTCAAATATTGTAAATCGTAACTACGAGAAAATTTACCTTTTCAGTAGAAGTAGACGATCCCGCTTTCTGGGGGGTGTTCCTAATGCCATGTTTGTATTTAAGTTTTCCATATTCTCCATTGTTGCTGTTTTCCGATGCGTTTGTTTTGTCCATTGTATCAAGCCAGTTTGGATTTTGGTACTCCATATGATTCCCACGAGTGTGCATGATATAAAAGTCACACTGCGGCAGTGCAGCGTACCGTAGTGAAGGCTGCCAAGATAGGCTACTGTGGAAGGTTGCCTGGTCCTCCACAGGGTCCTCGCAGACACGTTTCACTGACCTCCGTGCCAAGTACTCCCCCTTTACAAGTTGGGTGTTAAGGGTTTTTTTTATCATGGTTTTTCTTCCACTAGGGCATTCGCTCAGCGGGAGCAGGCTGCCTCCGACCATACCGGCCCTCTCTCCTATCACTTATTCAGAGAAAGGGCCAGCTCAGAATTTTTTATCGTGGTTTTCCTTCCACTAGGGCTTTGCTAGCGCTAGCAGGCTACCTCCAACCTGCCGACCCCAGCTGGTTAAGGCAAGGGCGGCTCTTGAAGCTCCAGCTTCAACCGGTTAAGATCACAGCCGGGTTGGGACCGCTTGGTAAGACCTAATTAAAGGCCCGCAAGCTCTCCCACCACATCAAGGTGGGTCCCGACGGGGGAGATAATGTTATTTATTTATTAGTAAATACGTTACACAAAAACAATTTTCTTTTGCTTCATCTGGGACTTCTAAGTTTTCTAGTACCAAAGTTTGAAAGAAAGTTTACCAAGTCTATAACACCGGTGGCAGCTGAGACTGTTACAACAATCTATTAATTATTCATTAGGATAGGTATTCAATAAAAATCTATCTTTGGCCTTGTTATAATGAAAATATAGTTAATAATTATACTTATGCTAAGCATTAATGAGGTAAGTTAAAAATTTAGTTTCTTAAAGGTTTTGAGTTTCTATGGATTAAAATATTAATATATGTATAACTTACTATTCTTTATAGTACTCCCCCCTCCACACAACATAATACGAATCCTGAACCCTGGTTGTTACAATACCTGGTTGTGATGAATTAAAAAAAAAATAAAAGTCCAGCACTAATATTGCCGTATAAGTACCAAAAACATTAATGAATTTAACTACCGTAAATATAAATATACATGTAGGTACGTTGAATCGCCAAGTAATACAATATTCATCAATTTATTTTATGTTCAATTGCAGAAACTATAATGTATCGTCAGCAAAACAAATAATATTTCCTGACATTTTAAGATTAATAAGACAATATTTTATGTAAATAAGAAATAAAAAAGAGCCTAAGACGACTGATCCTTGAGTTACAAAAGTTTACATTTCTTCAATTTTAACTACTTGCGATCTATTTGAAAGATAATATGAGGTGTAAACACACCTAGATCAATACTACGAATACCGCACAATATTTTCATTTTTTTTTAATGAAATGCATTTTTTAAATCTGAAATTAAACAATTACCTACCTTATTATTGTCATTGTAGACATACCTACTAGAATTAATAAAATTTGAAGCTAATATCAGTGCATCTTTTGTTGATTTTATTTTCCGAAATCCAAATTGGTTTGTAGAAAAAAAGTAATGTATATTCAAAAAATTATATTTAACCAAACATTGTTTCAAACATTTTTAAAATATTTTGGGTATGGAAAGAGATAGAGAGAGATAGGTCTATAATTAGTACAATGATCACTATATAGCGTGGATTTATAATATGCATTTGCATATTCACTCTGCTTGATTCTATGATATGCTAAGTGAGCACAACATTGTTTCATGGCATAACGATTTAAAAAATGAAATTTTAGTGCATTTTTTTGCATATTTGAACATTTACTTTACATTTTTTTTCTATTTTAAGGGCAATTTTAATTGCATCATATTTCGATGTTTTATTAGACATTTTTGAAATTTATACTATTGTAAAATTATAAGAAAATAATATTATTTTTTTATTGTTTTGATTAATATCAGAATAAATTAATAGATATACTTGTAAGTATAAACGGTTTATCAAAGATTTACCTTAGATCAATAATCGGTGAAATAAAAAACGTATACCAAAATAAGAAAATATCGATTAAATGAAATAAATGACCATTATTGACATTATTTCAGAAAAAAATGAAGAAAAGCGTATTTAATTTAGTGTTTCATAATTTTAAATATATATGGTTTTAATTAAATTTTCAAAAAATACCAATTATTGCTAATTTTATACTTCATGCATATTTAAAAATGTAAGTACCTACATATATCTATGCATATTTAAGATTAGTTAGCGCTTATTTGGTTTGTTTTTAATAATGCATATATTATATCCGCGCTCTAATGAGCACTATAGCCGAACTTAATAATTTCGTTATTATTCTTACCTACGACTATTCATGTATATTCAACAGTTTTCTGATAATTATATGGTCGCATAATCTCCATCATAATGTGATCGGTTTCGCTTGTAGTCAATTTTGGTCTTTGGAGAATACTATATTATTATTAATTGTAAAGCGACGTGAAATTCTAAAAAGAAAAATTGTTTTTTAACCAATAATTTATTAGTGTAACACATACAATGAAACTTCCATATAACGAACTTCCATTTAACAAAATGTCCTGTTTAATGAAATAGTTTTGAGAACCAAACCAAATTAGAACCAAATTTATTTAATTGTACTTAATTCGTTAATTCTTTATATTACGAATCGTTTTTGTTCCCCATGAGATTTCGTAACATGAAAGTTTCACTATTGTACCTATTTAGGTAGTCACTCAAACATAGGTGATCACCAGTGCTAGGATTTGTATGCAATAAAAAATTGTAAAATATGCATTTTATTTACCAAAATATGCCTTTAATTTTTATAAAATAAACACAAAAATAGAGTTCCAAAAAAAAAAAAAAATATATTTATTTATTGAAATACATCAGTCATATGATTGATATTAAAAAATTTAATTATTTATATATTATATCTATATATATATAAAAATTAATTGCTGTTCGTTAGTCTCGCTAAAACTTGAGAACGACCGGACCGATTTGAATGAATTTTTTTGTATGCGTTTGGGTGACGCCCTGGATGGTTTAGATCAAGGCTGGACAAGTTACTGATTTTTTTAACTCAGTTAAGTTAAGTTAATATGCAACCAATAACAAAAAGTTAAAAGTTAGAAGTTAATTTAACTATAGGTTAACTCAGTTAAGTTAAAAGTTAATACACACTTTTCGATAACATTTTATTAAGTAAAAAAAAAGTTAATTTGTTTATACAACGCTAGTGTACTTAATTTTTTTCCAACCCAAAACTAAATTATAGGATATAGTGTTAATATTTCATTCAATATTTCCATATAAGTTAATTTCCGTACAAGAATTTTGTCTAAAAAATTTAGAATTTACTCCAGACCATTGGAAATTGACGTAGATACAGTAAATACTGTTGTACTGACTACATGTATTTTGCAAATTTTTTTAAGAGTTAATACATCTGTCGATACAGATTATTTTGAATATATTAAACAAGAACTACCACCGGACTTGAATGCATTAGAGTGTTTAATAAACAATTCCAGAAGGATCCAGTGAGGCTTTTGAAGTGAGAAATAAGTGTATAAACTGGTTTATTCAAAATGAATTGGAAGTGCATTGTCGTACACATTATTTTTGCAGTTTAGTTTGATATTATATTACATTTATCATTTATGAATAAAATTATGTTATAAATTATAATATATATATATATATATATATATATAAAAGTTCACTAAATATACTCAAAATCTAAATATATTTTAATAGTTTTATTTACATCTGAATATTTTCTTTTATAAATGTTATTAATTAAAATCGGTGTGCAATTATTGTAACATGATCAAGGGCGTTTATCTCAATATTTGGTAGGGTAGTATCACTGAATGACGCCCCTGAACATGACACTACTTATCATTTTCCCCTCCCATTGCCTTACTGATCTCATTGTCGAATACCCGGTCCTTATACTGCGGGTGTTCTTGATTATATAATAACTCATATTTTTAACTTCTAAAATAAGCAATTCTGTGTTAATAGCTGATATTTTTAAAATATTTAAAAGATCCAAATACACTAAAATTCTAACCGTTCTGTATGACAGAAGATTAGTGACTAACCAATAATCTAAAAATACAAAGTATAACCTACCAACGAATTCTATTTTAAATTTTAATCTGTTATCTGTTTAATCTACTTATAGTTTTCTAAATGTTGACTAAACTTAACTACCTAATTAAAGTTAATATTTGCTCACATTTGCAGAATGGGAGTATAGGTACCAAATTTTTGATATAAAAACTTATTTTCAATATTATGATATACCTATACTGTAATTTTAATACTTAATTTAAATGTTAATAATGTAAGGTAGTACGTATAACATATTATAGCACTTAATGCCATAATGGTAATATGGTTGTACAGCTAAACAGCTAAACACCTTCATTATATTATGTATGTCATAATTACAAAATAGATAAACATTATTATATAATATTATATTAACCATTAACTTAACTGAGTTGAAAAAAAAATTAGGACACCTAACTATTAACTTTAAACTTATTAAAACGTTTTCAATCAACTTAACTTAACTCAATTAAAAATCACGTGACTCGCTTCATCCACCACAAGCTTAGCTTAAAGGTGTAGGTAATTTTTATTATTTCCCTTAATACTTTGTATCATTTTTTGTTAATAACATAATAATATAATAAAAATCTTCTTTAATAAAATAAAAAACAAATCAATAAAAAGTCAATGCCAGTACTTATACCGTGGTATAATAATATGATGTACCCGCTAGGGCGCTAGCTACACAAAACGAAATACAAAACTTTGTGCGTATTACCATAAACAAATAAACAATAATAAATTCATGGCTAAATATATATTTACAACAGTTTCATACAATGATACATAATTTTTAGACAACAGTCTCATTTAATAATACATAATGTGTAGAATAATAATACGCAGTCTCATAATATAATACATGGTTTTTAGACAGCAGTCTCATAATATAACAATACATAATTTTTAGACAACAGTCTCATTTAATAATACATAATGTGTAGAATCATAATGCGCAGTCTCATATAATACATGGTTTTTAGACAGCAGTCTCATATAGCAATACATAATTTTTAGACAGCAGTCCCATATAACAATACACAATAAAACATAATTTCCCATGGACCGTGATATTAATATATAAAGCTAGGGCTCGTCGTCCAGAATAAACATGAATAATTGATCGACTTACACGACAGTCGAACTACACATTTAGTTTTGAACTCACGCTACCGCACCAGGGTCCGTAAGTATAATAAATCTTATACAAAATAAGACAAGTTGAATGTGTATTCAAAATTGTTAATGAAGATTCCACTCATAAATCAAAAGACTGATTGCAGCCGGGACAGGAACACTGTCTCCAAAGTACATTAAAACAAGTTGATTCACAAAAACAATATCGCCGGTTAATTTGACCGCCATATTAACTGGAGAAAAGAAAAATTTAATGAGGGCAAACTATAATGAAATATTGCAATAAACGATAATTACTAAACGATATTCACTAAATCACATAGGTACAACTTGGTTTGAGAGTGCTGCAACAGGAACATAAAGACGCTGACTCAGCTGCAAGAAAAAACGAAGCGAAAAGGAGCCGAAAGCTGTACAAAACTAACATATAAAAAAAATCAGGCCGAGAAGTAATACTATTTAATATTTATTCGAAGAACTGACGGAGCCCGACAAACTAAACACGCGGCGGAGAACGGCAGAGTACAATGTAATACAAAGTACGTATGCGAAAAACAGCGTGCACGAACGGACCTAAAAGCGGGGGTGAAAAACGTCGGATGGACTGGCGAACGCGCACAATAATAAATTACTAGTTTTAACGGTGTCGGACGAATTGTCCGGCGGAAACAACAGGTGGTGCGTTTTGACCGGCCTGGCACCATCATGACGTGGTACGCCAAAAACTGCAGGTTGACGGGCGGCTGACGGCGGAAACTGCTGCAGGTACCACTGTGGCGTACAACGGTGATGGTAGGGGAAAACTTGGCGAACATTATTCAATGTCCACGAAGGTTTGACAAAAGCAAACCCTGCGTGCCACGTTCACCAAGGATTTCCAAACGAATTTTTTCGTTCTCTTCCAGGCAGACTTCCGCCGACCAACAGACCGCGCTGCAGGGTTTTCCGGGAATTCCGCGGGTACCGGCGGGTCAGACTTCACGCCACCGTACACGGGTGACTGGATTTGCAGCTCAGAAGACGACCGGAAATGTTCGCGCCGCCGTATCGGTAGCTGCAGGACAGGCGTGGGAGTGATCCTACGATCGACGGCCAGGTCCAGCGCGTCAATCAATGAGATTTCCCTGGGTGCGTCCGTCTTTGATGTCACACAAAAATTTGCAGCAGGCTCCGATGATGGTGCAATTATAACTACGTCCTGCTGGTATACGGGTGACTTTATTATTCTCAATTCCGGTGACGACCGCGTTCTCTTCTCTGCGGCGTGTCCGCTGTGCAGTAACGATGTCTCGACCGCGGCTGTGTTCTTGAGGTCAACTGCCAAATCCAGAACATCTACTACGGATCGACCCTCGTTATTGGCATACGACTGTTGGCATACGACAGTTCTCGATGTGGCGTCCATCTCTGTATCGTCCTGCTGGTATACGGGTGAGTTAATTATTCTCAATTCCGGTGACGACCGCGTTCTCTTCTCTGCGGCGTATCCGCTGTGCAGTAACGATGTCTCGACCGCGGCTGTGTTCTTGAGGTCAACTGCCAAATCCAGAACATCTACTATGGATCGACCCTCGTTATTGGCATACGACTGTTGGCATACGACAGTTCTCGATGTGGCGTCCATCTCTGTATATATATGACGTGTGTTGGACGGGCGAAAAGGATGAGAGCCAAACACTTAATGACGGTTTTCAAAAAACTATTTGTTACCGAAAAAAAAAACTATAGTAGTAGACAGTAGTATTATATTGTGGCCAGTATAGTTTGCTTGTGGCCAGCTAGTAAGTAGCAAATAGTTACAATTAAATCATATACTCAAACAATATAGTTTTATCAAGTAAAACCTACGAATGTTTTAAAAATGCTACCGGTTTCGGCGTAATCGGAATCGTATTACATTTTTACATGTACCTATAATACGGCTATGCATGATTTAGATTAATGAAGTCTAGATTAAATATCTACAAACTTTTTTTAAACAATTATATTTATTATTTGTAGATATTTTAGAAGCATAATATATACGAGATATTTTAATACAATTGTATGTACGCTGTACGCGCCTATCAAATAATGTTGACGTGGAATGGTAATTTCTTCTCTGTAATAATACAAATATGTTGATACTTCAAAAGTATGTATCATGATACTGACCAACTCTGAAAATTAGTAGGTAATTACTAATCGTGAGTACGCGACAAGCAGAAAATTAATTAATATCTAGTTGAATCTATATTATACATATATGTTCACCTAATGGCTAATATTATATACCCATTACCTAGGTAAAATTAATGAACTCTATATACTACTCTATGTACTATATACATTGTCAACTAAATAATGTGCAGTTCATTTTTTAAACATTTGACAATTTTGCAATACATTTTGATAGATTTGCCAAAACTCAAAAGTCAAAAGTTATGAAATCTAAATCAATATTGTTTTTATATTATTTCTAGCTTACCTATAATTATTTAATTTGTGTGTTATCAAGTATGTGATTGAAATACGCATAGACGTAGAACCAAAATTTAATTTTAATAAAATATCTTAAGATTGTAATTCCATCAAGAATGTAGCAATTCAGTTAGCTAAGTAAAATTGTATTAAATTATATAAAATAAATATAGTTTATTTTATACATTGTGTACACTGTACGTATAGGCAAAAATTTATTTAAACGTTGAAATTTCAATTGTATGAAAAAAAAGTAAATACGTTTGTTCTAATTATATGTTAACAGAAAATATATTAATACCAATATTATGATAGTGGTTTAGGTAGGTTCATTGACCAGTATTTTTGTTGGTTGCAATGAATTAATACATTTATACATATATTATAAGTAATGTTATCTGAATTAGATTTCTACTAAGATTTGCACGTTTATCGGTTAATTGTTTTTATCTTATATACTTAGTATGTACCTTCACTATTTACGTTTAATGTTTCATTTCAAGTCATATTAAATATTTTGACATTCGTCCATATTCCACTGAACAAGTGTTTCATTCAAGAATCAAGATACTTCGATTCATAATTAATTTTCGTATTTCTTAATTCTTTGCGTTCTGTACAATTAAGGTTAGTACATAAACTGGTATATATATATTTTTAATAATTTTCGTATAGAATTAATTTGTTTTTAGTTTTGTAATAAAGAATTTAAAAAAAAATGTTAAATTAATATTATCTTAATCATTTTTTAAATTATCAATCTTAAACGTTAAAATATATTCTATGTTTTTATTAAACTATTGTCTATTAATGGACAATAAAAATAAAATTTCATATTAAAATATTCCGACCGGGGCATGGCAGAAACCTACAGGTGCCCCATTAGAAATTCTGCCAAACACAACACACACGTGTAAAAACCCTATTGTTACAAACCCTACTACCTACAATCATAAAAATCCCACAATCAGCTAATAGCCATAGTCGCCGGGCTTAAAGATAAAAAAAAAAAAAAAAAACCACTGAAAATAAAATCCAACAAAGTCTAGGAGTCTTAGGATCAAACAATGTCCAATAAGTTGTCAACAAATTTCTTGGATATATCCCATAAGAGTCTGTTATGGTTATGCAGCTAACTTTAAGTGGGTGAGAACTTTGAGGATGTGTTTTTTAAACAGAAAATGGTGTGAAGTTGGTACTAATTTAGTACCAAATTTATGATTTTTTATAATACCTATGTCTAAGATTCCCATTCAAAATAATTGATTTTCCTTTGATACCTATTGATTTTATGTTCAACATTATGAAACTGTTTTATTAATTTAGTTAATACTTTTAATCACCGCGAAGATTAGTGACTAACCAAAAATCTGAAAAGACAAAGTATAACCTACCAACGAATTCTATTTTAAATTTTTATCTGTTCTTTTTCCATGAACTTTAAATTTTTACTCTTCCAAAAATCACTTCATTCAATTTTCTGTAAGTGTAAATAAGAATACTAGGTTTAAGAACTGTAGGTACTCCTATACTGTTATAGTGTTTCGTAGAAACTGACAAATGTAGGTACCTAGTGGCTAGTATATTATTTCTTAAATTCACTAATATGAATTACAATGAAATTGCGTATTTTGTATACATCGCTAAAGGTGGGTACTACGCTAATCAAAATACTTTCACTTAAAGCTAAATTAAAAAGTAATTATATAGCTGAGTTAAATTCATATTTTTTCAGGTGTTAACTTAAAACTTATGAGTGAAGTATAATGATTATTAAATCTTAACTTATAGTTTTCTAAATGTTGACTTGACTTAACTTAACTACCTAACTAAAGTTAATTTTTGCTCACATTTGCAAAATGGGAGTATAGGTACCAAATATTTGATATAAAAACTTATTTTCAATATTATGATATACCTATACTTTTAATACTTAATTTAAATGTTAATAATGTAAGGTAGTACGTATAACATAAAGCACTTAATGCCATAATGGTAATATGGTTGTATAGCTAAACAGCTTAACACCTTCATTATAATATTATGTATGTCATAATTATAAAATAGATAAATATTATTATATAATATTATATTATTATTTATATAAAACTATTAACTTAACTGAGTTGAAAAAAAAATTACGACACCTAACTATTAACTTTAAATTTATTAAAACATTTTCAAACAACTTAACTTAACTCAATTAAAAAATATTATCATTAACTTGCCCAGGCTTACAGTACGATCATCGCTTCTCGCGTACTTATTGACAACGTGCCTGAGGTTAATGCGATATATTACTGCAGTAGCCACAGTGATCTTGCTTCTCTGGCCTGACCTATATTAATAATAAATTAAACATCTTAAGATGTAACCCACCTTATAATTTTATATTGATGACCGTCTATAATATACCATTTTTTTGTACGTAACGTTAATTCGTTCATATTAGTCAAATGCGTATTGTACGTAAAATGTATAATTGTGTACAACATAGGCCATAGGGTGTACAGGAAGACCTGACAAATGGAATAACTTTTGTTCTTATCAATATTTAATGATTTATTTTGTATTACATCTTTAATATCTTAATACAGTGAAACCTCCACAAACGGACACCTCTCAATAGCGGACACCTCCCAATAGCGGACGTTTTTTGGGGAACGGGGACATTTTCACTACTTTTCAATAGGAAAACCTCCAAATAGCGGACTCTCCGAATAACGGACATTATTTTATTAGGGAATTTTTAAAACAATGGTAAATTCCTAATCATTATTTGAAAATACAATCTGTAATATGCCTATCTGTTATACGTATTCACATTCGTATGCGCTCTTGTAATAATGTAACATAATTACGATAACATACTCGTTATGAGACGATACGATTATGACAAATTCGGTTATCGGTGAAGCGATTATGTGTTATGACAAAATTATGTTAGTTAGTGACGGTTTTCGACGCGATGACTACGTTAAAACAAAAGCGGTTGTCGCTTCGCGAAAAAATTGACATTTTAGATTACCGTAAAAACAACGGAAACGTAGGAATTCGTGCACTCGCAGAAAAGTTTCAAGTTGGAAAAACACAGATCGCAGATATTGTTTCTAACACAGAAGAAATTTATAAAGCGTGGGTTGAAAATGGAAATGAAGAACGAAAATTAACGAAACTAAGAAAATGTGAAGGCAGTGTGATTGATAAAGAACTTTTGGTCTGGTTTAGCAAAACTCGAGAAAAAAATTTACCAGTTTCCGAACCAACAGTACAAGAAAAGGCTAAACAACTTGCTGAAGTTCACGGATTAAACGACTTTAAAGCTTCAAAAATCTAAAAATGTAATAATAAATAATAAATAATAATTTTTGATTTTGATTGTAAAAATATACTTTAAATAATAATATGTAATTTGTAAAAATATAAAAATGTAATAACTTACAATAAATAATAAGTAAAAACATTACATATATGTACATACATAGTACATTATTATACAAATAAATTTCAAAAATTTATCCCCTCTGAATAACGGACACCTCCGAATAACGGACAAAATGTTGGTGACCAAGAGTGTCCGCTATTCAGAGGTTTCACTGTATAATACAAATATTACTATTTAATAGCAGTTTACAACATAAAAAAACATAAATTAACAGCGTCTGTGACTCGTAAAGATTTGGCTCTATGATTACGTATGCTTCCACGTTTTATATTTTTTAACATAAATAATAAAGTATAAACGTTAAAATAATAAAATGTTTTACCTTTAATTTATTTTGCAACTAACTTAGTTACTTTTTTTCCATACATTTTTAACCATAATGTCATAATATAATATAAGTAGGTACCAGTGGTGTAACTAGAACTTCTTTTGCCAGTAGCAAAATAATCCAGCGGGCCTCTTGTAATACAAATGTATGGGGACATCCCTTGCAGAGTTATAATAATCATAGTTTTTTTATTTGCAAATGTTTTGATTAAAATCATGATCTTGGATAGCTGTATTTACATTTTAAATACTTCCAAATTCTTAATTAAAAAAATTATTAAGTAATACTATAAAAGTAATGAAATACATTTATGTAACAAAATACTTTACTACGATTACAGCTTATTATGAATATTATGTGCAAAAATATTTGACATTTTTTTAGTCAATATTAGTACTATATTAACAGGTAGAGAAAATAGATTTTTAAGGCTTTTATCAAAGAATTAAAATATGTGTTTAGTAAGTTATGATTAAAAATTATATAAATAGTTTATTTATATCAAAACAATCGTAATTAAATATTATGAATAGTTAAACAATAAAATGTTCAACAAACTTATATAAGTGCTTATCAAAAAATTGTATATATTTTAATGATTTACGCGATAAAAAAACAATTGTTATACTGGTTTAATTTATATACGACGACGATGTTCATGGTTACTTTTTCAGCGCCCATTTTTGGTTTTTGGTTGGTTTTTTGAGGTGTAAAGTGAAAACTGCAAGTAGACAAAAAAAAATTAAATTAAAAATAGAAAACACGAACAATTTAAATTAATATAAAGATCAAAGAAATTTTGTTTCTCGTCAGCTATATACTCACAGAATATTATATTTGCACGAAAATTGCGTTATGCCGGAACGAAGCTTTTATACATCAGTGGCATAGTGTGCAGAGCACACTGGCGGGGTGGCGTGACCATAGCTCTGAAAGGTGATTCGAGTAACTGATTTTGTACCTACGTCGGACGACGTCAAATATAACTATTTATTTACATATTTTACCATTTAACTTTGATAACATATCCATCGAGTATTGTGTAAACGGCTCAATTAGTATAGCTAAATCTGCTTCTAAAATATGTCACTAAATAATAGTGGGAAAATAGTGGACATTGTGATTCCCATATATTCCAATTTTGGTTAACGTCTACAATATATTATGCCCGTCAAGTTGACTTAAATCATAAAAATGTTTATTGAAATATAGATTCCTTTATAAAATATTCCACCAAAAAGTATTAATTAATCAGTTCCTTGGCTTGAATTATAGTTATTTCAAAATCCGATTTGAATATCGATAAAAATCATTAAAAATCAAGTGATATAAATTTTTTTTAAATGGTATCCAAATGTCGAATTGAAATCGAAAACAATTTAAATCGATAATTTATACCAAAATAATAATCGTCGTGGTTTCTTGTAGTTAGAAATCAAAATTTAAATCGTTAAAATGTAAAATTTATATTTTTAATCGAAAAAAGTACGTTTAAAATCTAATAAAAAATCTTTATACAATAAATTAAATCGACCACGTGAAATAGTAAATAAATAGTTAAATTATAATATTAATATGTTTTTTTTTTAATTGAAATCAAAAAAAGCAAATATGTATTTATAAGTGAATTGAAATTAAAATTGAATATTTTGATTTTGATTTCCATCACTGAATAAACCACAATACAATAAATATGAATACCTTAATATTTTTTTTTTTTTTTTTTTTTATTTAAATAAACAAATATACAGTTTTACATTAATTGTACATTTGAATTATCTATCTTCAGTAAGCTAGGCTTGTGGCGAAGATAGAGAGTTATAAATTGATACATATCATGCTTAAAAACTAAAAAAAGGAAAAACTAAAACACTATTATTGCGTAATTATACAATACAAAAAGAGATAAATAAAATATAATACAATAAGGTTAATCTAAGTTTCATTTAGAGATGCATGTAGCCAATCATTAATTAATTTTTTAGCGTTATGATATTTGTAATTAATATTAACATTCTTCTTTATAGAGAAAGGCATAGAATTGTAATATATAGGACCTAGATAATCAACAAATTTTTGACCAACTGATTTTTTACAAAGAGATGTTTTAGCATCAAAAGATCGAAAAGCTCTTTTGTTACTAATTTCATTTTTTTCTACCCATTGATCTAAGTGTTTGATCACCCACATAATAGCCATTTTTTTGAAAACAAAGTTAACTGGTAATACATTGAACTCTTTAAAATTAAGACCAGTTGAACCAACATAGTTTGTTTTTTGTAAACATACACGCACTATCTGTCGTTGATGAAGCAGTAAAGGTTTTAGAGCGTTATCCGAGAGCCCTCCCCAGATTAACAATCCATACTGAAATATTGCTTGATATAGAGCTAAGTATACAATTCGCATGACATGAACGGATATAATTTTACGTAGCTTATAAAAACTGTAATTTAAACTTCGTAGACGCATAACTATGTTATTCACATGAAGATTCCATCTAAGGTGATTGTCAAACGTTAAACCTAGATATCGGGTACTAGATACTCTAAATATTTTTTGACAGACTGTGCCATTACACAAAGTTCCATTATCACAGAAATGTAACGTAAGTTCATCAAAATTATCTTTAACATCATTTATCGAAAAGTTCATAAACATAGTTTTTTTGAAATTGATAGATAGACTCCTAAGTTTTAAAAATTCCACAACAATTTTGGATTCTCGAGTTGCTTTGGTACTAACATCGCTCCAAGAGTCTCCACAATAGAGTAAGCAGGTGTCATCTGCATATGTAACTATTCTTCCATCAATGTCCAAATTACACATATGATTTATGTACAAAATAAATAAGAGTGGACCTAAGACACTTCCTTGAGGAACACCGCAGTTTATAAATAGATCATCACCTGTAATACCATTAATACGAACAGTTTGCTTTCTGTTTTCCAAGTAGCTTGTGAACCAAATTAAGCTTGTTACAGTGATACCAAAATTAGGTAAAATATTTATTAATTTTTTATGATTAACAGTATCAAAGGCTTTGGACAAATCAAGAAAAATCGCGATTACTTTCTTACTGTTGTCTAGAGCGTTTTTTATAAAGTGTGTTGCACTATATAAAGCATTCTCCGTTCCCAAACCGGGTCTAAAACCAAACTGCTGTTTCGAAAGGAGTTCATGTTTTTCTAAAAATGTTATGAGCCTGTTTTTAACGATTTTCTCTAGAATTTTCGAAAAATTGCTAAGCATGGAAATTGGTCTATAATTGTTTATGCACGTTTTATCCCCATTTTTATATATTGGTTTAATTATAGCTAATTTAAGTTTCTCGGGAAAAATACCATTTTTAATACTTAAGTTATATATATATATGTCAGAGGGCTTATAATACTGTCTATTACAAGTTTTAAAATCTTTACCGAGATACCATCAAAACCCACAGCAGTATCATCTTTAAGTTTATTTATCATTACTCGAACATCAGATTCTTTAATGTTTTCATTAAATGTACTGTTAAATGATATAGGAGTAATGTTCTCCTCGAACTTAAATGTTGACTCCTCAATATTACAGGCTAGATTGTTGCCAATATTTATAAAGAAATTGTTAAATGTATTTGCAATATTTAGAGGCTCATTTTTGACATCAAGAGTGTAATCATCTATTTTAATAACTTTAACATCATCATTCTTATTATTATTCTTATTTAATATCTCATTAATTACCTTCCAAGTTAGTTTTGGACTAAACGAGAACTTCTGAAATTTGTTTTTATAATAATTTATCTTTGCAGCTCGTATAATAGATGTTAATTTATTTTTGTATTTATTATAATATATAGCAAGTCTAACATTATTTGGATATTTTCTAACTTTTAAAGATAATTTTTGTTTAAAGTGCACCGAGCAAAGAAGACCAGCTGTCATCCATTCTCTAATCCTATTATTTTTAGAGTTGAAAACTTTTTTTGTTGTTGACATTTTGACAAAAGTATTAATTTTGTCTAGGAAAATATCCATACAACTATTAACATCATTGCAGTTAAAAATATCCGCCCAACATTCATTTTTAAATAACTTTTCCAGATCATTATAGTTGATTGTCTTAACATTGCAATTAAAGACACTCTTTTCTTTACTAATTTCAATTGCCAAAACCGTGGAGAAGTGATCGGTAATATTTGTCTGAATAACACCTGCTTTTATTTTGGAGTTCAATGCATTTCCCGATTTAATAAAAATATGATCCAAGCATGAGTGTCTTTGGCCAATTGGGGTTCTAGTATAAACATTAATTAGTGACCTAAAACCTTTTTCAGATATAGTATCAAGGTATTCATTTTCATCACAATCAGAGCCAATAATATTTAGATTGATATCACCAATTATTATAACATGTCCATTTATACACTCATCTTTAGACAGAATACTATTAATAATGGTCAAAAATTTGTTCTTATCACCAGAGGGAGATCTATATATACAATAAACCCTAAAAAATACATTACATAACTTAAACGCGACTTTCATAATATTAGCCTCTATGTATTCGTATTCAAAAATATCAGTACATAAATGAGTTTTAACAAAGATTATAACACCATCATTCTGGTTTCTTTTAAGTTTAGAAAAGTACATATTATACCCTTGTATAGAATAATTACAAAAATTAACATCATGCCAGGTTTCAGTTAAAATAATTAAATCTAAGTTTTTACTATGTATATCATTTTCCAAAAATAACAAAAATTCATCAAAATTATGCCTTACACTTCTAATATTGCAGTTTAGTACATTTAGAGTTGTATTATGAAATAGATTGAATTTACATATGAATTCAGATATAGAATTAAAATATTGCGTTTTATAATCTAGAAAACGATTTAATAAATTAGAATTAAACATTAGCATAACTAAAAGAAAAAAAAGAAAATATATTAATATATATGATTTAGGAACTATAAATTATTATTATTATTCTTATATATTATAATTTAATTGTTGACAAGTCAGTCTCGTCGTATATAATAGTGGCTTTCGAGGTTTCACTTTTTTTGATAAAAATTTTACAGTCATTATACCAGACAAACTTAAAGTTATTTTCTTTAGCAAACATTCTACATTTAAAAAATAGATTACTATTATATTGTGTAAGATAATTATTAACAAAAATACCTCCATTTCCCCAGCTTTCATTAATACTACATGCCTTTACTTTTTTCTTTTTTGCGGACTCCATGAGGGTTTTTTTCTGATGCGTTGATGAGAGTTCAGCTATGATCTTCATCGGTTTATTAGGTATTTTTGATCTTATACTGAAAGCCTTGATTACTGTCACTGGTTGACCCATTACAGCTGCAATATTTTCAACTACTTTTTCGCAGTTTTCATTTTTCAAATCTGGTACACCAATTATCTCAACATGATTTAAGATTGATTTCTGTTCAAGTAGATTTAGTCGCTTGGATAGTTTGTAGATATCAGAGTTCAACTTAATATTATTTTCCTTTAACACATTATTCTCTTCTTTAAGTTCTTTAATTTTATGTAGCACTTCATTCAGCTGCTTACTAAAATCATCAAATTTAGCACTCATAAATTTAACAGAATTAGTCAAATCCGACAGAGTCTCGTTTGATCCAACAAAAACGTCTTCATTTTTAGATTTAGTATTGCTAGTAAGACCCACATTAACTTTACATTTTGCGCATGAAAATTTTAGTTTGGCTTCATGTGTTAATTTCCTAAATGCCGTTTCTCTAAAACTAGCACATGAGAAGTGTAAGTAGTCTTTACAGTTTTTACATTTAATTTCATCACCGTCGTAGATTTCATCATTACACACTAAACATAGCATTGTAATAACGAAATGTCGATAACGAAATGTCGATAAAATCGTACTAATATTACAGACTTAAACACGTTAATTAAATACAATGCGTAAAAACACAGATAAGAGAACGACGAAGACGCAAAAACGACCGTACAGGCCAACGAACAATCGATAACTATTAATATTATTATACCACTGTAGTGGTATTATAAATATTATTATACCACTTTGTGAAGAGAACAAATTACTATTGTTACCATCATTATATTTTCCATGTCATATGACCACTATGAGTGTATTATTATTTAATTCATATTATTATGAAATTTTCGTTTTGTAATTTGTATACAGGGTTGATAACCAACCGTTCTATGATTTTTAAATTTTAATTAGGTTCCTCCTGTAACGAACCCAATAATAAACATACTATATTATTGTGATCGTTTCGCCTTAATGTATATTAGATAACATAAATGTTAGATAAAGAATAGTATGTAATTTAAATCAGTGCCATTAATCTTATTAAAATACGCTGTAGATATACAACGAGAATGCCTTGGTGGTGACGATCTACGACTAGATGGCCGAGCACACATAATTAATATTTAGAATACATTAGTTAAACCATAGTACGCATTTCTGAACAACTATATAAAAAAGCCTACAGTAGAAATATGAACAATATCATAGTCATGTGAATATAATATATAATTTTTATTTATAATTTATATATAATGTATAGTATCTAAATATTAATGGAAGGCGTATACCATATATTGTAAATATGATAATGGGATACGATTCTTAGAATAGACAGGCCTAGGAATGTGAAGTGTGATCCACCGTCGAATGACGTTAAACCGTAGGTATTGGTGTTAAATAAGCAACACGTAGATTACGTATACTAAGATTACCAATTTATTAAATTAGACACTTGTTGTAATAATGTATATAATGCTTTTATAAGTTGATATTAATACTAAATATTTCAATTAAACACAAAAGAATTAATGTATATATAATTAATGTAATGAATCTATATAAATACTGACACTGAGAGAGGTTCTGATTAAAACCATATGAGGCTCTGTAATAAACTATAAAAGATGCTCTGACCAGTAACACGGGTGTTACTCACTCTTTCGACCTTACACGACTGCCGTCCGCCGGGCGAGGCCCGCCGCAACGGTCCGTCCAGGCCTCTAAGAATGTGCTGACCCAGCCCTTTCGGTCACGTAGACCATCGTGAGAACCGAATCGGTCACACACTCGTCTTACCCCGAGTCAACACATTAATCCCTATATATGTATTACATACATACATATATATACATAGTACATACATACATACATACATACATACATACATACATATACATACATACATACGCGTGCATGCATATACAACAAATGCATAGATAATAATTTGAATCACGTCCTGTGGGGTCCGCGGATATATCGATGGACCAGGGGGAAGGTAAGAGAGCACTAGGCATTAAACAACCAGACTTAAACGGCCTGTAGATTAGACGTGATTTGCCATCGTACATGCGAGCACCTTCACGAGAGACAGTATAACGATTTTGACTTAATTTTAATCAATTTGGACTAAGAGTGTTTTATGAAGAACAATTTTAAATATACAACTTAAACTTTTCAACAAAGTTTAATTATTTATCAACCTACCTAAGAAATCCTCTACCAACGGTCTTGCTACCTGCAACTTATAAGCTAAGCAATTAACCCAGTTGCTAGTTTATAACACTCCCTATATTTTCAAAAGTTTGATATTTATCCGATGTCAGTCGTAAACTGTGCTGTAATAAACTCCCTTTACTTAACGGTCTTTACTATTTTACCAAACATTTTTTATTATTTGGACTTAATTCACCAATAAACTAAAATGAAAAAAAAAAAAATTGTGTTGTGAGTTAAGAACCAAGAATTTGTATTTTCAAAATGTAAAATGAACAACGATTTATAAAAAAATTAATTAATAAGATAAACAGGTACTGTTCTAGCAACGACGTCTATAAAGAAAGTTCTTTAGATAGGTCTTGATCAACTGAATTTAGTAGAACCTTAAGCCTTTATGGGTCTATATATGAGGCCTTTATGAGTACCTAGAACAAATATTTTGTGGATCAAAAGTCCTCAAATGTGTGATATTAATATTGGACCAAATTATTATGGAAAAAAAGGTAGTGATCCGTTTAATATAATACTAGCTAAATGCCTTGAAAGTAGAAAATTCATAAAATAAAAATAGAAAGATAAATATTTCATTACTCATTTCATATTAGATTCTGAGCAGATCGATGAATGTATTGGTTGTGCATTTGGTATGATGTGTTTTTGAATATTTTTGTCAGTCATCATATTTTTGGAATCATACAAATGCTATGATATTCAAGTTTAAAAATTAGTTCAACCTACCATATCAATAATAGAAAAATAAATTTCTAATAACAATAAAAATATATAGTAAAATATCCTTTGAAATATAGGTAACTCGACTTAGAATCGTTTTTTTGTAGTGTATAATGATTTATCATTGAATTTTAATTTAAATTTAACACATCCATTACAATCTTTTACTCGATTACCTAATTTACTATAAATCATAGCAAGTTCTCTTTTTCTTAGTTACTAGGGTCATTATATTCATAGAAATAAAAAGGTTAATACTTTTTTCATATAATAGAAAAATGTAATAAGCTTTTTTAACACACTGACTACCATGTGAACTTCACAGTCATTTTTAATTCTAACTCTATATGTTTAAAACCTCTGGCGCCTATAATCAGGGATGATAAAATAAAAATCATGGGGGGGGGGGTCGTAATCTTAAAAATTACCGACTAGAATTTGAAATTCAAAATTGTTGCTAACTATTAATTGTTAAGTTATTTTTAGTTACATGCTATAAATTTATAATTTCTTTATTACCTTATGTTTGAATTTTTAGTTTGAATTAAATTTGAAGTTGAAACTTAGAAATACCTAACTTATTATTTTTAATTTATATCAGAATGAAATAACGTCAACAAACATATGAAATAGGTAATAATTATAATTCATCACTTATTGTTATTGTTGCCAAATCATTATCTACATTACAAGAATCGTCCTCTTCTATCATAACCTATATAAATGTAAAATAATCTTAATAATTGTATTTGCATAAAATGTAGGTACCTAATTATTTACTAATGGTTTTAATCTAATTATTAAAAAATGTCATTCAATTTAATAAAAAAATATTAGATTCTGAGTGAAACGCGATGTGTATAATAGTTTTATAATCTATATTCTTTATATCTATATTTAATCTATATTTCGTATATTATAAAAGTGATAAATCATATAATGTAGATATAAGATATTTTAAGCCTTGAAATAAACACTAAACAGGGTAAGTTTTAAATGAAAAATTACAATTTACTCGTGGTACTTTCTAATAAGCTTTGCAAGCCTTGCAGTGGCGGATCCAGGGCTTAATTTTGGAGGGGCATGGGGAAGGGCAAAAGTACAAGTTCCGAAATTGGTTTCAAAATTGGCTAAACATAGTGTAAAACAAAGGAGAAAACTCCAGTTATTGGTTAGGGGGAAAATGCCCCCTTGTCCTCCCCCTGGATCCACCACTGAAGCCTTGTACCAAAATTAAGTGTTGTATAACAGAGATTGGGTGGCAATCAACGCCAAATCTGAAGTTCAACCTCACCAGCAGCTTACCCGGACCGGAATCGTCAAAAAATTGTGATTCCAAGGGTTTGTTGGACCGCTGACTCTGTGTATCAACGCCGAATATCCCCGTACGTCCGTATTTAGCTGGCGAGACAGATGCAGAGATTAGGTGGCAATCAATGCCAAATCTAAAGTTTTCGCAGGTCACCAGCGATGTACGGAAACCGGAAAGTCCGAGACACATGACGCAGTACGCAGCGGCCACCAGTACAAAGTACAGGTACCGCAGCGACCAGTCTACACTTTTCGTCAACCGCCACTACGGGCTACAGCGATACAACGCCAACTCCCCCACCGCGCCACAAAGGCACAAGGTGGGATGGGAAGGCGAGTCGCGTAGAACGAGTACCGGCCGTCGTAAACTCGCTAGTGTAAAACCCCCGTTTCGACAGCCTTCCACGCGCCGTGCGCACGTACCACGACCACCAAAAGATACCTATATATATTTTGTCATAGACATACCTCCGTCCGTTGTTTCTTTTTTTTTATATTCTTTTTTGTTATATATATATATATATATATATATATATATACGTGTATCCCGTACGGGGTAAAATAAACGCAAACCTCCACCACCTTAATTGTGTTTGTTATAAACTTATAACGAACGAGTGTGCCATCCAACACACCCAACCAACGACCGGCTCACCGCGGATCACCCGACACCACCGTCGTAGCCGCGTCAAATTGGCTCCCCGCAGAGGAATCATCGCCTCAAGTCAGCGAAAAGGTAAGAGTTTTTCACGCTGACACATACCTCGGTAGATTGCTTATATTAAGTTAATATTAAGACTTTAGCCAGGAGTGTGTTTGCCGGTTAACTTAGGATTCCCAGTGAACATTACGTAAGAATTATTTCTAACACGTAACAGGGAATTCCGCGCAGCCATGCATAACCGTGATACGGATTGGGAAGTAGTTATATAACAACCACCACCCCTCCGTAACACCTACTTTTCGTCCCGCGACATTACCGTCGATAACAGCACAGCGCGCAGGCCAAAACCGGTTTCAGCCGCTGCAGCCGTCAACTGCCGCCGCCGAGTACGTCGACCCAGTTCTGCTATTCTTGGAACGCAACGGCGGTACCGTCAACAGCTGACCTATTAACGAAATCGCCAATAGAACACGTAAACTTCCGTAAACAGCGCGCAAAATTTACGTCAAAAAAAAAAAAGTCTCTAAACCACGTACACACACTAAACACAAGCTACCTCACCGACCAACAGCTTAACGACTGCATTTGTAATTTAATCGTACATAATGACTAGGTCCATTTCAATGGCCCCCCCACTTTCGAAATTTGAACTTCTGACCACGCCAAACGTTTGTGCGTCGTTTGTGCAGAAATGTGCACCAAGTCCAATCGTTTGTGCACAAAAACTGAAAGCTCTATCCCTAAAACAAAATGGGGGGGGCATTGAAACGGTAGCCCCCCACATTGAATATTTGGATTTTTGAATGTGCCAAACGTTTGTGCATCGTTTGTGCAGAAATGTGCACCAGGTCCCGACGTTTGTGCACAAAAACTCCCAGCGCTATCCAAAAAATAAAGTGAGGGGTATTAACACGAGGGTCCCTCTTTTTGGAAAATTGAAATTTTTAAGGTGCCAAACGTTTGTGCATCGTTTGTGCAGAAATGTGCACCAGGTCCCGACGTTTGTGTACAAAAACTCCCAGCGCTATCCAAAAAACAAAGTGAGGGGTAGAACAAAAATCTTAATTTAAAATATCTAAAAACATAACTACCGCTTATAAATTATAACCACAGGTTAGCAATACTAACTTAAAAATAAAAAGTTATAAATTAATACAATAACTGCTTAAGTCGTATACAACCGAACGCAACTTAACCTAATAACTATTAGTTTTTACATCTTATAATACGTATTTTGGGTATAACATTCAATTTTACACTTTTAATTTAATTCTGAATTGAAAATGTATCCCTCATACAGTTTTTTACTGTTACTAAAATAAACATTATTATTTATATGTAATATTATACCCACTCAGCACTCAATATTTTTATAATTGGCAAGAAAACATACATTTGCACCAATAAACACATTATCTTTCTTGAATTACTGTTAGAAGCAATCATAATAAAATATACAGCAAGTTTATAATTTAAGTTAATTTTTTTAAAAAATATTAAAAATATTATCGATTTCTTGTGTTAAATTAACAAAATCGTTTTAATACTATATTAATTAAACAAACAAATCTGAATTCTTTCAGTACACACTATACCAGTGGTCGGCAACCGGTGGCCCGCTTATATTCACATGAATTGCGTCCCGAAATCCCTTTTCCACATGAATTGCGTCCCAAAGATATTTAACGACTACACGAATTGCGCCCCTACCATATTTAACAACTACCCAAATTGCGTCCCAACGTAAAAACATTATTTTCCTTCCCATTTCATACAGACTTAGGACTGTCGATAGCAAATTACGACTATCGGTAGGTTAAAAATATTGTTTTTTTATCATTGATATGCAATTAGATGTAAGTAAAATAAAATGTGTAGGTTAATAATATAATGATAATATAATAGTTAAAAAAAAATTTATATAAATAAAAAAAGTTAAAATTATAAAATTAAAAAATTGGTAAAAACTTGAATGATACCTTCTTAATATAATCAAGACGGGTTAATTGGCCACTTTCATATTTTGCCATATTTTGTCTTAAATAATTTTCTTTTTCACATACCATCATCCGTCTGTTTTTAATTACATGAATACTTTGTTGTTTAATATAAGTTTCTTTTTGTACATTTTTTAAAACATCTATAAATTGGAATATATTCGGGTGTGCTGAGTAAAACATACTGTTAAACTTGGAGTGGAAGGCTTCACAACTATTCGTAGTTCGAATTATAGAACATGAATACATTGCCCATATAGAAGGCGGGAAGTCACAATCAGGCTTTATGTGTGTATTTAATATATAATCGGAAAATTGCTGTACTTTTTCATTTTCAGGTAAAATGGATACAATATCGTCAGTAAAACAATCCTCTACTTCATCTGGTTTTAAAAATGGGAGACCAAAAAAATATTTTAAAAAAATATTGATATCTGAATTTTTTTTGTATTTTTGACTTAAACCAACCGTTTGAATTTTCCTCCACCAACTTTGGCCTAAATGAAACCTGCATCCTTTCATTTGAACTGATGGCCACACGATTAACAAAGATGTGTGGATTGCTTTTTCAAAATCGGCAAATATTATTTTAGGTGAAAAATGTATATTATTTTTTGGAAATTCAGATTTGAGATGTGAAAATGCTTTTATATAAGTATCTATATTTTTATTAGGAAGTAAAAAAACACTAGTGGTATATAATTATTATTTTTCAAGCCATGGACTGTAAAAAATTGTGTAAACAGTTTGGGGCAACTTTTAAAAGTTCCATCCACAAATATAGTATCAACTTCACTTAAAAAATTTAAATTAGTAATTGTTGAAAAAATGATTATATTATTTTCGTTGTCATTCACTAATAAAAAATTTTCATCTCTGTTAGTCTGTATATTTTCATTCAATAAAACATTGTGTAAATCAGGTAAATTGTCTGGAAGTTTTGGAATAGTCGATGACCGAGCGTGGTGTATATTATTACGAATTAAGGTTAAATCATAAGTTGGAATGTCTTTTGATAAAGCTCCATGAATAAGTTTTGATGGTTTATCGTAAAGTTCTTCTACAGCCTTTCGCTTTAAATTATTACTCAACTGTTGTCTATTAAATACTTCAACAGAATCTTTAATATGATTATGATCATTTGCACGTTCGATAATCTCATTTTCATTATTTAATTTAATGTATGACTTACACGTCTTTTTACAGCAGCTCCAACGTTGAACATCATTTTTTAACGTTTTATGATACCGAAATTTGTATCCATCAATATTAAATAATGTTTTATTTTTTTCGCTTAAAATCACCGAAGTCATTTTATAGTGTTTTTGAGTTTAAGTTTTATTTAACAGAGAATAAATGTTACACAAACGTTTCCACCAACAACACGATCGAAATCGAACTAAAATTATTATATAGGCTTTAACAGTACGTTTATCGTTCATGCAACGTTTAAACAAAACCGGACGCAATTCATGCAGTAGATTAGATAATGCCGGACGCAATTCGTGTACCCGCTTATCAAAATTTTTATTTCAGGACGCAATTCGTGTGTAGCCATTCTACGACAACGACATTTAATCGAATATTATATCAAAAAAATCATATTGTATAAAATATATAATTGAACGTTTCTATCAGTCATATTTTATAATAGTAGATATACCTTGACAGTTACCGATAAGATACCTAGAGTAGATACGACGAGTGTATTTGGATTATAATATTAATTTTCTATTCTGTTCAGTAAAGTAAAACGTTGCGTTTTTGAAATACTCGCCAATCCATTTAATATTGATTATGAAGATGTTGAGGTTGAGCTTCAAATGGAAATAATAGATTTGCAGTCACAAGATATCTTAAAAGACTCATTCAAAGCATCTCCTTTACTTTTTTTCGTTGAACTTCCGGCATCATTTTCAAAAATTAAAAATATAGCTGCAAAATACTTCAGTATGTTTGGATCCACTTACGTGTGTGAACAGGTCTTTTCTCATATGAAAAAAATTAAAAATCCATACCGTTCACGTTTAATTAATGACAATCTCCACCATGTACTTCGAGCCAGCACAAGAAATTTTAATGTGGAAATTTAAAAAATAATAAACAATATCCAACAACAAAAATCAAATTAAGCCTAAAGCAGTTGTAATTTCCATACTTGTATATTATAATTATTATATTATTAAAAACTGTAATTTGTATGCTCTATTATTTTAAAGTTTTAAACAGTTATTTTTTCCTTTTTACCTTCTTCAAAAGGTTGCCATCCACTGCACTATTGTATATGAATAACTATCAGGCACATCATATTAAGAACTTTTTTTCAGGGTATTATGAGTGGTTCGGATACATTTTGTACATGAACAATGCCACAACAAACTGTAATTTTCTTAAGCTACAGTGATTACCAAGATAAATAATTTAATTTATTTTAACACAACATAGGTAGAGAAGCACTGCACTTACTATGGTTTTAAATTTATATTTTAAGTTATAAATGGATATTATATAATATGAACTTTTGATGAATTAACATTGTTTAAATAATACTACCTATATGGCTATATAATGTTTTTTTCATATAAATAAGGAAATATTTTAACACAGACGTTGAACGACTACATTAACAATGAAGTATAATTTTGACAATTTTATTTTAAATATTACTACTGTTAATGTAAATTTTGAAAACAGTTAACAAATAAGTAATAACAATGGTTATGATTTATTAACATAATTTTAAATTAACTCTGTGAATACCTAATTTATCCAAAAGGAATTATTTGTTGACTATAATAAACAAAAAAATCAAATAAATAAATATAAGTCTTGTAAATATATTATAACTTAAAAGTGTAACATAAGTGGTAAATGTATCCATATATAATACACTATATATTATATTCTATATTCTGGAACATAGTTGTTAAATAATTATTTAAATCTATAATCTATTAGAATGTTAGTTTAACAATTAATATAATACTTACTAGAAAAAATACTTTTTAAGAGTATTCAAATACAGATACCTGTTTTGAAAAGAATGTAAAATATGCGTATTCAAGTGATTAAAAAGTATTTGAATACTTTTGCTCAAGTAGGTACTTAATGAGAATTTATCATAGGTGATCTGAGTTCCAAAAATTGAACTTTAGATTTATAGTTTTTTTAAAAATACTTGAAATCCTAACTTCATCAATATTAGTCTTATCGACTTGAAGTCTTTAAGATACAACGCAGTCAAGCCTTTTAAATTGTTTGATATGTTTTTCAAATTCGTATTATATCGAAAACGAAAATCATTCAATATTGGTCGTATCGACTTAAAGTCTTCAAGATTCAACGCAGCCAAGCCTTTAAATCAAATTTATATTCTCAAAAAAGTATCGCCATTAAGATTGACAAAAGAAAATTTCCCGCCAAATTAATTTTTGAATAATTTAAATTTTAAACACATTTTTAAATATATCATGTATTAAAAAACTAAAAACCCAAACAACTGCACCAACATTCCCTACTAATTATACGAATGGCGATACCAATATAAAAATTAATTTATGTAGGTATTCTATGAAAAATATATATTTCCATATTCAAGAATTATTGAATAATTCAAAAAAACTTCAAAATCAATATTTAATATTCAATATTTATAAAGGCAACTGCCTTTTAGGAAACCAAAAAAAAATTTTGAAAAAAATTTATTGTAAGAATACACATTACAAAGTACAAACTAAAATAACCAGAATATTAAACAGAAAAAACTATTTAAAATATTTAGTTCATTAAACAAGGATTATTCAAGAAGTACTATATTGTCAATGTTTAAAATATTTGGCTAGAGGTTAAATCCTAAAAAAAAAATTGAAGGAGGGTGTTGGCACCCGCAGGCAAATGCGTTTTAGGAAACCAAAAAAAAATTTTGAAAAAATTTAATTGTAAGAATACACATAACAAAGTACATACTAAAATGCCCAGAATATTAAACAGAAAAAACTATTTAAAATATTTATTTCATTAAACAAGGATTATTCCTTGAAAAAATATAATTGTAGGAATACACATTCCAAAGTACAAACTAAAATAACCAGAATCTTAAACAAAAAACACTATTCAAAATATTTAGTTCATTAAAGAATGAATATTCATAGGGCACCGAGTTATCAATTTTCAAGTCAATACAAAATATTCAACTAGTTAAAGTACTAAAAAAAAAAAATTGAAGGGAGGTGTTGGCGCCCGCAGGCAAACAGATTTTAGAAAACAAAAAAAAAATTTGGAAAAAAATTTAAAAAAATTTTTTCAAAATATTTAGTTCATTAAAGAATGATTATTCATGGGGCTCAAAGTTATCAATTTTCAAGTCAATACAAAAAATTTAACGTATGAATACACATTACAAAGTACAAAATAAAATGCCCAGAATCTTAAACAGAAAAAACTATTCAAAATATTTAGTTCTACAATACAAAATATTCAACTAGTTGCAGTACTAAAAAAAAAATTGAAGAGAGGTGTTGGCGCCCGCAGGCAAATAGATTTTAGAAAACAAAAAAAAAATTTGGAAAAAAATTTAGAAAAAATTATTCAAAATATTTAGTTCATTAAAGAATGATTATTCATAGGGCTCCAAGTTATCAATTTTCAAGTCAATACAAAATATTCAACTAGTAAAAGTACTAACAAAAAAAAAATTAGGAAAAAATTTGACAGTATGAATACACATTACTAAGTTCAAACTAAAATGTCCCGAAACTTAAACAAAAGAAACTATCAAAATATTTAGTTCATTAAAGAATGATTATTCATGGGGCTCCAAGTTATCAATTTTCAAGTCAATACAAAAAATTTAACGTATGAATACACATCACAAAGTACAAAATAATATGCCCAGAATCTTAAACAGAAAAAACTATTCAAAATATTTAGTTCATTAAAGAATTCTTCAAAGGGTACCGAATTGACAATGTTCAAGTCAATACAAAAAATTCAACTAGAGTTACAGTACTAAACACACTAACAACACTAACAACACCTCCCGTTGGCGCCCGCAGGCAAATAGATTTTAGAAAACAAAAAAAAAATTTGGAAAAAAATTTAGAAAAAATTATTCAAAATATTTAGTTCATTAAAGAATGATTATTCATGGGGCTCCAAGTTATCAATTTTCAAGTCAATACAAAACATTTAACTAGAGTTACAGTACTAAAAAAAAAAAATTGAAGGGAGGGGTTTGCGTCCAGAGGCAAATAGATTTGAGAAAACAAAAAAAAAATTTGGAAAAAAATTTAGAAAAAATTATTCAAAATATTTAGTTCATTAAAGAATGATTATTCATGGGGCTTCAAGTTATCAATTTTCAAGTCAATACAAAATATTCAACTAGTTACAGTACTAAAAAAAAAAATTGAAGAGAGGTGTTGGCGCCCGCAGGCAAATAGATTTTAAAAAACAAAAAAAAAATTTGGAAAAAATTTGACAGTATGAATACACATTACAAAGTTCAAACTAAAATGTCCCGAAACTTAAACAGAAGAAACAATCAAAATATTTAAATCATTAAAGAATGATTATTCATGGGGCTCCAAGTCATCAATTTTCAAGTCAATACTAGAGTTACAGTACTAAAAAAAAAAAAATTGAAGGGAGGGGTTGGCGTCCAGAGGCAAATAGATTTGAGAAAACAAAAAAAAAATTTGGAAAAAAATTTAGAAAAAATTATTCAAAATATTTAGTTCATTAAAGAATGATTATTCATGGGGCACTAAGTTATCAATTTTCAAGTCAATACAAAATATTCAACTAGAGTTACAGTTCTAAAATGAAAAATTGAAGGGAGGGGTTGGCGCCCGCAGGCAAATAGATTTTAAAAACAAAAAAAAATTCGGAAAAAAATTTAGAAAAAACTATTCAAAATATTTAGTTCATTAAAGAATGATTATTCATGGGGCACCAACTTATCAATTTTCAAGTCAATACAAAATATTCAACTAGAGTTACAGTACTAAAAAAAAAAAATTGAAGGGAGGTGTTGGCGCCGTTATATATGTTTTAGAAAATGTATAAAAACGAATGTAATTTATTTATAAAGGATGCAAAAAAATTAAATCAGAAAAAGGTCCTGCACGGACTCTATTATGTGATTGTAATTTATGAAGGACATAAAATAATGTTTAATTTAAAATAATATTGTGTTTGGCTGGGTCTACAGTCAATATTAAATAACAAACTATAAAGTCTAAATGCAAATAAAAACATAGTCAGATATCTGTTTTAGTCTTTGTAAATATGTGCGGAAAAAAATTAGATTTAGTACAATGTAAAAAAATGTGGAAAGAAAACCCTGAGAATTCTTTGACAGTGTAGAATAATAAAACACAATACTATATATTAAATTAAAACTATTGATTTTATACATTTTCTATTTACAAAAGCTCATAAGTATTGATAACCTTATAAAATCCTAAAAAAATTATATTTTGTTATATATTAAAATACATTTTATAATTTGTTGTGTTAAAAAAATCATTATTTAATGTTGGCTGTATTTAAGTTTTTAATAACTCTACTGGTACAACTCTAGCTGACAGTCTTTAAGACCGTGTTAAAAACTATAATAATTAGTTAACGTCTAATTGACTGTCCTATCCTAACCTAACCTAACATAACCAAATTAATAATATTTAAATATTTTCTTTCATTGTTATGTTTACAATATCGAATACCTTTATAGTTAGTAGGAAAAGATCATCGCAAAGCTCACGACCAGTGATTGTAGTCGTCTATCATTACCATAGCTTCAACTAACCTTAAGTTTACCAAACCAGCCTTCTTATGACTAATTACATTAGGACACTTTGAATAAAAAGTTCCTGTGTTGAAAGTTGCCGAACTTATAAGTGATTGATTATCAAGTTGATCCTTAGATTGTTGACACCTTAGTTCCCCTCGAAGACCGCTGGTAAGACTATTACCATATACTATTATGTCCTATCCATTATTTTATATCTATATTATCTATGATGGAGCCATACCCAGCACACTCGTGTAAACAATTTGAAGCACATAAAAGCGATTAACGATTCTCTATTAATGATAATATGAAATCCCAGACCTGTCCCCCATACTCTGATATTAAGAGCCCAGCCCACCTTCATATTCTCTATGCAAAAAGTAAATTTAAGACAAATTTGTAAATCAATGCACAGTCTCTCTATTGTACTAATATTTGTGATTTCATTAATTTTCAGTATTTTGTATTATTAGATTGGGAAAACATAAAACAATATAATTCACACAAGACTGTGACTGACACAATCATACTTTGATAAAAGTATATGATATAAGTACCTTCTATATTTGAATTAATCGTTTTTTTTCGGGTACTTTATTGGTGGAAGGCACTTTAACTACGGTCCCTAAACTTACTGAGGCAACCTTGAGGCATTTCCTTTTAGGAAATTAATTAAATCCTCAAACATAACTCTTAATTCAAGAGTTTGTAACTAATACAATCATAATATAATACGAGTATAGTATATTTCGTAATATTTTTTTATAATATTTACTGTTAGTGAAATATTAAGGTTGTATTTCTAATATATTAAATGTTATGATATTTATGGACGACACTTGCACCATGGCCCCTCGATATAGTAATGTGGCGACCCGGCACATCTCTTTTAGATAAATGATTAAATACTTAATCAAGTCTTCCAATTTACTAAACATTTATGTTTTGTAGATAATTTGAAGAAGAATTTAAAATTGAAAAGAGACTGTGTAAATTAACAAAATTTGTGGTATGAAATGTTTATTTGAACACCTGTTATAATGTATTAACTTAAGTTAATTTTTTATAATGTACTATAGTAAACATTTGAACGTTTATTACAATATACGTATATTATACATAGATTTCAAGTATGATTTTTTTTAGTTTTTTTTTTGATAGTTACCTACCTACTACAATACAAGACACTTTATTTTTATATTTTGAAGCAATATTATATGTTTTGGATTATTTAGATCTATATAAACTAAATTTCAGACCCCTAGTTTAGTATTTAAAGTTTGTATGATCAAAGTCGTGGAACCAAATTTTATCAGACTCTACTAGAATGTTGTAGTTAAATTAAACTATAATAGGTATGTGGAATAACAGTACCTAACCTTCTATTATAATTTGTTATGAATATAATATTTAAAGTAATAACTCAAATTTAGCACTTTTACGGTACTTAATACATTTTCCTAATATTTTAACAGAAATTATGGAGCTGTTTTCATGATTTCTTCGTATTTATGCTTATTTTCTTAAAATGTTTTTATATTTTCGGTTCATTCGTCGCCTACCAACCAAGTGTTTAAATAAAGAATTTTTTTTTTTAAACCAATTTGAATTATTATTTATTATTTTTAAAAAAATTTAATAAAAATGTTTTCATTCAGTATTTTTTTTTAATATTTTATTATTTTGAATATTTTTGAATATTTCAGTGCATATATTTGCCTGTTTTTAGTGCATACATGCAGGCAAATATTTAACACTTAAGAGGATGTCAGATTTTTAGCGCACCATTTATTTCTCTCTCCGACCCACGTACAATCATTTTAGTGTTTTCTTAATCGTACATTTGGTATGCTACGCGTGGGTCAAAGATGGAAAACAAATAGTGCACTGACATCCCAACCAGCAACAAGTTTACACGAGTGAGCTGGGTATGGCTCCATCATAGATAATAAAGATATGGATAGGACATAATGGTCTTATCAGCGGTCTTCGTCCTTCGAGGGGAATAATTGAGACCAAATAAAGTGTACTCATATCGAGTATCGACTATCAATATAAAGGAGCCTCAATTGCCTTCCCCTCCGGGAACGCGGCCTCAAATGTATTTAACATAGGCGTGGACTATCCATGGTGTCAACAATCAGAGGATCAACTCGATAATCAAACACTTAAGTTCCGCAACCTGCAACTCAGGATCTTTTTATTCAAAGTGTCCTAATGAGTCATAAGAAGGTTAGTTAGGTAAACCTATGGTTAGTTGAAGCTAGTAGTAATAGCCTTTGCAATTCAAGATCTTTTCCTACGTATTCGGCATTGTTAACATAACTATTCTACCTTTACACTTTTTCTTCCCCCGTCTCTCACAGCTATATACAGGTTCAGCCACTCTCATTCCACACCTCCATATGATCGGTATTCTGTCTATCCACCTCTTCTTCAGTCTTCTCGCCCCTCATTTCCCACCTAAATTAACTAACTTCTATAGCCACTCTCACTATCTCTTATCATACAG
The DNA here is from genome assembly GCF_019925205.1 of Metopolophium dirhodum. Lineage (NCBI taxonomy): Eukaryota > Metazoa > Arthropoda > Insecta > Hemiptera > Aphididae > Metopolophium > Metopolophium dirhodum. The sequence goes on along the minus strand of NC_083565.1, from coordinate 29,823,326 downwards.
TGACCGAACCACCTAAACCTATTCTCTCTTGTTTTCACTACAATATGTACACTAACCTACACTACCCTTAATTAATTAATTTCTTATTCTATCCTCTTTTGTACCTTAACACCTAACTTATTATTCTCATATCTGCTACTCTCACTCCACTTACCTACCCTAACCTTACATTTCTTTTTCATCTTTCCCTTTCATACACCAAACATTCTGAAATCCTGTTGACCCATTTCCTTATCTTCGCCATATTACACACTACCTAATTCCTATTCACCCAGTCTCTAGTTACCTACAAGTCATCGTACTTGATTATCGGTGAAAATATTTAAATATCATTGAGCGAAATTCCCTACTCGAAAGAATTACTTAAAAAAATATCATACCTCCCAATTTTCTAATTTTTAACACTACTTTATTGATAGCCGAAATAGTGTTATACCAGTATAATTACAATACAAATATTGAAAAATTTCGGGCAATACATCCTTTGATCAATTAACAATAATAAAAAAAAAACCTACTGAGAAATAAGAAAATACATATGTGTGACGAAACTTAGTCTTCGAAGCACTGAAACGTTCACACATTTAAATCTGCTTATGATATAATATTATTCCCAGTTTGAAAATTTTCACTGACGACTACCATTACTGAAATAACACGCATCTTATGCAGTAAAATGTTCTACAATATTCTAATGACCTATGCGTTACAGTCTACGGATATTATATAAACCTACCAATAAATACCTAATATTAATTTTTATTACACAGAGTTTGTATTTTTAAATGTTGTATTCAAGGATTTATTAGTTTTATTTTTATACCTAACAAAAATTACAATTATTCACAAGTCAGTTATCAACAAGAACACGACTACGAGTAAGACAGCGTTTGGATTGTTCGGACTAGGTACTTGTCCAATACTCGACTACCAGAATTTAAATTAAAGAATGTTATATACCTAGGTAACCTATCGATCGATTCTAAAACAGAAACTTAACCTAGGTACAAATATAATATCATAATATCAAATAGTGAAATGTGAAAATTTGAAGAAAATTTCCTATAGGTATATCCCGTAAAACCCCCAAAATAAAACGTACGTTTGAGGTGTTCTCTTAAAACCCAAATGTTTAATACCCGTATCCCGTATGCGTAGAAAATGTATGTTTCACATTTAACGAAAACTAAAACTATCGTGACGGAACGGAATTACGAAGAACGTATAAGACAAAAATAATCGTCACCAAGTGGTAGGTATAATCTGCTATGTACTTACAAATCATATTAAATAACATTAATCATTATGTACCTATTTTCTTATTTTATTAGGTAGGTATAAAAACCTACCTTATTCCTACTTATAAAAGCATTGCCTAATCATTGATTTCAAATTTTAAAAATTATTCTACTATAACAATAAATTAACAGTTGTAGGCAAAGTATTATTATTTAAGGTATTTTTCATAATATCCTTATTTTTGTACACCTATAACAACTGGATTTTAAAAACTACTCTACGCCAAGTGAGTATATAAGTTTGTCTGACAATAAATATTTACATTAAGTCTACCGCGTCAACAGAGTAGAAGGACAAAACTTACGTAATTATTTATTCTTCCGGCGACACGCGTTCCCTTCGAGTGTATAATATTGTCTAGTGTCAGAGCTGTGCATCTCCGCCAAGGAAAATGCATATCTTCGATCCAAAAGTTCAGTCTGGAAGTATTGAGATTAATGACATTTATAAAAATAGGCACCTAGCTCATAACCAGAATGGAACGAAATATGAGAGTACGTATTGGAATCGCTGTTCGTCTCAGACGATTGTCATTTGCCATAGATTATTTATAATTATAACCTCACCGTCCTAATCATAGAAAATATATATATGGTCCTAACCGATTGATGATGGATATTTTTACATTATCTTCAAAAAAACATTTATTTTTTTCTATGCGGTAAATTGAATTCAAATTTACAATATAGATAACGGTTTTTTTTACTTGGTAACCATTTATTTATTACTTGGTTTATTAACAAATTCTAATTGATATAAAATAGTAATTAAATAAAAATAGTTTTATTGATCCCAATACTTAAAAATAATGTTTCAAATAAAATAATAAAAAGAATTTAAGAAATACCTATTAATTAATATGTATTACCTAAATAACAAAATAACTAAATAAATTCGTGTTTCTTTTTAAACATTTTCACGCCTCCTCTCTTACGAAATTGTGTCACTTCTCCTTAGAGTAGCATAGGAGGTTATGAACACTTGAAATTGTACATGTTAAAAAATCAGCCATATCCTCCTCCCCCCCTTCCTTGACAAAATCATTTGACTCATTTAGCTACTTTTTGAATTAAGAACGTTACATTGAACATACAAAACTGTACCTACCTACATAATAGTTATCAACCTATTAACCCATCAATAATATTATATTTTTTATTGTGTACACTAATCGATTGGTAAATACAATATAACGTTAAGTTATAAATAGGACGTGGATTTAAATGCATTAAAAACAAGAAAAATGCCTTAAAATATTTAACTTCAACCCATATAAATGTTCTAATTTCATTTTTCAATTCGTTGATAATATATGAAACGAATTCTTTGCTTGGAAAGCAATGTCATAGAAAATTCAGAAAATGCAGTTTATATTTAAATTCGTGGCCTAATTATAAATAATAATATCTGATGCATTGATGCTGAAGAGTGAGGGCGGTGGACAATCAGCCGTACCGAAATCTAACATCTTAAACACTTAATATAAACAATTTTTCACACACGCGTCATGGTATGAAAATAAAAAATCTTTATAATTCATATTTATACAGATTTTCTACCGATTTATGCCGATCTTCTATATTAATAATAATTATAAATATATAGCATTAACAAATCATTTTTGAATAGCGGCCCACCGGAAAGTTCCTAGTATCCCGCCGGCTCAGTCCGCCCCCGGTTCATATTGTAACCAAAAAATCTATTATAAACACAGTTACTTTTTACCGATATTATAAGTTAAAATTTGGACGAAATTACATATTAAAACCAAGAAGAACGATTATAGTTATTTTGTTATAATTTAAAAATAGTAGGTATTCGCGGATTTATGAAACTTTTAGAGTATATTATTATAATTTATATACACGATGACACTTTCAAATGTAATATTTTGGGCAAAAATGACTTTAACCTACTATATTGTAGGTACTAATGCCTAATAGTAAAATAAATTATTTTAATCTCAATATTATTTATTAGTTAACGATGTCCTTGCTCAGAATCGTTTTTCGTTTGTTCGTTTTGTATTTTAATAATTTATCCATGGATATATTATTATTACTAATAATTATAGTAGGTGTGTTTGTTCTATTTCATTAATTAATTTAATAGTATACCAATAAATTATATATTAATTAATAATTTTTGAAACATTGTGTTCGAAAAAATTAAAATAAATGTGATTTTAATTAGAGTCTTGTAATGTAACCTACCTATATGTAAAAAATAAATAAATTTAATAATAACTGTTGAACTCTTAGGGACATAAATGGTAACACATTCGTGTATGTAGTATTACACTATTTATATATAGGTATATTTATATACCTATACGAGTATATGAGTAGATACATTATTCATTAGTGCGCACACTGCGCACACGGCAGGATAGGCTGCAGTTGACCATTTCGTGAATATTACTTTTATGTGTACTTGGTTATACGTCCCTAATCCCTATGATATAGAATATAGATATTAGGTGAACAATAGAAGTTAAGTATGTGACACTAAATTAATAGTTACCTATAACTTATAATAACGTTGTATTTGGAAAAAAAAATTACCATTTATTAATTAAAATTGTATCTTATGACTATTATCAGTTATAAGTCATAACATTTATTTCTATAAATTAAACCAGAACATATATATATATTAAGTACCTTATATAGGTAAGCTCCTATTAATTATAATTATTCTACGAACAGGGACTGGAAAAACGACGACGACGTTTATATCTCGTGTATTTTATACATTTCTGGTTCGAAACTAAAATATGCGCATACAACACTTGGATAGCACATTTTTCGTGACATTAAATATTTATTTTAAGTCTTAAAAGTAAATTTAAGCCCCAAAAGAATATAAAAACAAACTTACTTTAATTATCGACTCTTTCGTCGGAATCCGTGACGTGTATGAACTGCGACGCCCATGAGGAAACGCTCCAGATTACAGAACTTAGAATATTGTAATTTATGAAAAATAAAATTATACGAAACGCAGTAAGTTTTTTGCTCATATTTTCTTTGCTTATTGAAATTTTAGAATTTTTAATCGACTGTGTCTTCTGCAACGACTTTGAGATTTGCCATAGATAAATAAATAAATTATATAGATATTATACTAGGTACGTATGATGAATCCACGGATATAATATAATGCAACTTTTTATATCAAAGACTTCCGTGTTGAGGACCAATTTGTTTATTGAAATTTGATATGACAATAAAACCAAAATAGTTTATAATTTTGAATTTGAATTATAATAATATGATATAGGTATTACTTAAATTATTATTTTAGTTTATCAATTTAATTATTGATTAAGGTGGTGAATAGATATCAGAAGCACAAGAATTTTTTTATAAGAGTATATTGTATTTTATGAATTATTAAATAAAAATGTGATTACTGGATTTTAGAGTTAACATAAAGCCATAAACGTATACAGTAAATTCATCAAATACCATAATACCAACTAGATTTCTATAACTCCAAGTCTATAATTTTAGATTCTGAGCGGATCGATGACTGTATTAATTTTATAACGATGTGTTCTTTATTTTTTTAATATTTTCAATTATTTTTTCTTGTGGTCTGTGTAAATATATTTTTGGTGTTTTAAGGCTGCTGTCAGATCAATTTATGAGAATCCTTGCATTAAATTGTTAGGATTATTTGATATGAATAATTATTTTATAGAAGGTACTTATTTATAGGTAAGTCGATCAGAAACTATATTTACACTGAATATGTTAATAGTAAAAAGCTATTAAAATATCTATTATTTGTATTTATTTGTTAATAACAATTAAAACTTAAATATTAGCAGTAATCTTGTTCCTTTCACAAAATGTTTTTTAATTATTTTTAATTTACATTTACATTTATACGTTTGGCATTTATCCCAAAGTTATCTCTGAATAATAATTCAATGATTCAATTTAATAGTTACATTATATGGATTATAAAAACTACAGTTTCCTGCTTCTACTACAACATTGTTTTATGTTTTTAGTTTTTTAAATTCAGTCTGCACCTTGTGTCGGTGATTTTACACGTAATATAATAAAATTGATACTAGTGATGAGTAGGTACCTGATTGTTTAATCAAATTATTTACACGATTTCAATAAAGAAATATCTATGAAGTAAAACATCCGCATTTTTTATTAACTATAAATTCATGATTGTATGAGCTATATATGGTACATATATTTTTCGAAAAAATTATTTAAAAAAACAAGAATAATTCATATTTTATGTCAAGCGGCCACACGGGTTAGGTTTTATACATTTTATACATTGCGCTTTTGGGATTAAACTTTTAAATGCTTCTACGTAACCCAGTTAACAGATTGTCCGTGACAATAAATATTTAATTTAAGCCTAAAAAGTAAATGTAAAATAGTAATAATATGAAAACAAACTTACGCGTAAGCATCGACTCTTCCGGTGAAACCTAGCTAGAGTGCCGCCGTCGCCGAAGAAACTATCTTTATCCATCTTCATCTCGCTCGTGAACTGAAACTTGAAAGTATCAAAATATATTATGAAAATAACCTGAATATCTGATCATAACAAAATGTGTGAGTTTGTGTTAAAACTTACATTATAATGTTTACGGCTTATAATTGTCGGTCTATATCGATGGCTTATTACTTATTTGTTCACTGAAATTATTAAAATTGTTTATCGTCGCCGAAGAATGTCGACAATTGACGATTGCCTTAGATATTATAAAATATATTATTTACTATGATAAATCCATAGAACTTTATATTATACTAAGTATCTATACAGTCTATTGATAAATATTAAATCGTATGTACTTTTACAGAAAGTACTTTGTGATCAGCAATGTACCTATTCTGGTTATCTATTTCAGTTATAGTTCGCATGCCAAATTTAACTGTGCGAAACTGGTCCGCAAGTTTATAGACATTTTATTATTCGAATGCATTATCCCACCAGTTCTTCTAGACACAGTGTTTGAGAAGTTATATTTTTTTGGTACCTACTTAATTAAATTACAATATGAATTATTATAAGTTACCTATGTAGGTACTTGTCCAAAACTCGACTACCGGGATTTAAATAAAAAAATGTGATTTATAAGTAATCTATTGGCTATTGATCTATTATAAAATAGAAATTCAACCTACCAATAATATCACGTTTTAACAAAATCGATTTTAGTTTTTGATGTAACTTTAAGTCAAATGATCGTAGATAGCTAAGGTACATGCAATTTCCCCTGATTGTTTATAATAGCATTTTCTATACACCACCAAAATATTTTGACTTGTTTTGCTGTTTGTGTGCATTTTCAGTTTCCATTTTTTTTAGTTTTATTTTCTATGAATGTCAATAAAGTTTTAGTAGTGGGGTCAAAAAGCATGAACATTTAATAAAAGGCTCCTGATATATTGTTACAATAACAGGTGAAATTTTTTAAAATAAATAGGCACAATTTATGAACTTTAAAATTGAAAAATGATATTTCAACTTTTATAGCTAAGGTTTGAAAATTGAAAACAAAGTTCCACGTAAATAGATTATTCTGTAACCAAAAAATCAATTTTTCTTATACCTAGTTATTTTATATTTTTATGATCAAATTGGACGAAATCAGATATTTAAACAAAGAACGATTTAAGTTTGTGCTATACCTATTTTAAAAATATTATTCGTGGGTAATTGAAACGACTAAATTATATTATTATATACAAATAATAATAATTCAACTTAACCGTATCTATTCATACGTTGCAGATCACAAAGATTTCTGTAAAAGAACACACAATTTATCAATTGACCATATAGGTACTGAGTATATAAGTTTAATGGATTTATCATAATATACCTAATATATTTTGTATCATCTATGATAATCGCCAATAATTATCGACATTCGTCGGAAACGGTTAACAATTCTATGATAATTTCGGTGAACAAAAAAAATAAAATGAGCCAACAATAGATGGACAGTTTGTTAAGCAGTAGGTATATATAATATTAAAATATAAGTTTATACCACGAACCCGCACATTTGGGTGCATTCGGGTTATTTTCATAAAATAGATACTTTCAAGTTTCAGTTCGGAGTACTTTTTAAACTTGAATTATATATTTATTGCCACCGACAATCTTTTTACTGGATGACGTATCGTCATCTGGTATATGGTGATGGAATCACTAGAAAAAATTATGTAAATAAAAATTTAAAAAACAACAAAATACCTAGGTACTCAATTTGATGCTTCTAACGCAAAGACCATACTGTGTCATCCTCTGACTTCCGTTGCAAGATACCTAGATTGCATTGCTATACACAACCCAGACAGCCATGCCGGAACATATAATGCTTTCATAAAATTCTATCTAGTTTAAAAGTTAAATATTTAAAATGTAATATTATTTTAATTTTTTAACATATTTATAAGACTAATATTGTTTTTTGAAACATTAGTTTAGTTTTATAATGGTGTTTCATTTTTATTATTACAGTGAAAATTTTACAGGCATATTCAAGTAATATTATATGCATAAATTCAAATAATGTTTTTCGTCATACATTTCCAAAAAGTTTTGACTTACTTAGGTTTTCAAATTATTAAGGTTTTAGAAAATAAAATTCAAATTATAAAGAAGCTTTTAAAATAGTAGTTATATTTTTTTGTTATTGATGTTCATTACTATATTATTATAAAAATATATGTGTAATACAAATGTTCAAATATGTCAAATATATATAAATGTATTATAATAATATGTAGACAAAACAAAAATTTATAGTAAATAGTATAATAGTTTATTTTAATAACAAGTATTTTTTGCAAAGATAATGTGTTTTGCTTATTCAGACATTGATACCACAAATTTGAAACTATTATATGCCATATATGTACATTCTTAGTTCTGACGTTCATAATCGAGTGTAATCACTTTAAAAAAAAAAATTTTTAATTTTTAATTTTAAAAATATTTATTTTTCGATGTTTTATATTACATAGGTAATGATTAACAAAAATACACGAATAAAATAAGAAGTTTTTACTTTACATTTGTTGACGATTTTAAATTATTTCAAGTCATTTTTTGCATTTTATGGTTTTTGGGGCATTTTGAAGTTTTTTTAAAATTCAAATTTGAAATTTTATTTTTAAATGTGTACATGCTTCTGATGATTTTTATAATAAATATTATATGAAACCAATACTAAACCTATAAAAAAAAGGAATAATTAATTTTTCAGATTAATTAAGTCCAAAAAGATCAGTTCTGCGTATAAAACTTTTCACAATCTTTTAAATTTTAAAATGTATATTAAAATTTATACCAAATTTATTTTAGACTTAACAGTTTATACTATAATTTAGTTCCATAAATAAATACAACAATTTAATAAAATATGCTTATTTATTATAAACTACAATTTGAACAATCACTTTATTACATGTAAAAATAAACATTTAAATTATAATAGAACTTTATACTATATTTATTAACTAAATATTTAGCTGTTTATATCTTGCTAGTTTACCAGAATTACTATATTTTTTCAAAACTACTATGTCTTAATGTCTTATACATTGCTAAATATATTTCTTAATGAATCACTGGTATATTAATATTTCAGTTATTTTAAATGCAGCAAAGCTCACTCACATTTTTGTACCGGATCTTTAAAAAGATTGCCGAATGGGCAAAAAATTGTACTCAAACCACATTATCACGATCCATGTGTAAATGAAAATTTAATTGAAAATTTCCGCGAAGTGTTAAAACAAAGAGCTTCTACAGAAAATGGACTGTTAAAAAATTTATATGACAAAGAAGCAAGAAGGTAAATCACTATAATTTAGTTAACATTTATAACAATTTGTTAATATTATTATCAATTTCATCTGAAACAGGCATATGGATGCAGCTGCATTGTACCCATGGTCTACTGCTGAGTCTATCATGCGACATAGCAGACGAAGTTCCATGCCTGTAATACCAAATTCTTTGGTAGACTTGGCGGCACAATTTGAAAATGGAGAACTTCAACGTTATTCTTGTTGTAATGCTCCGTTTTTTAAGGCATGTGTACAAGATGTAGATGGTAGGAAAAACGTTGTTTTTGCCTGTACTAATTTAATCCAAAATGTAGTAAGAGATGGCATTTCTGAAATACATGCAGATGCTACATTCAAGGTGGTACCCAGAAATATGGGCTATCAATTGTTAACTATACATTGTATGATTCAGAACTATGTAAGACACCTATATAAAATGTATAAAATTAATTTCAATATAAGTACATAAGTAATTAATTTTGAATACTTACTTACCTATATATTTTCAGTCCATACCCGTTGTTTATGTTTTAATAGAGAGTAAAAGCAGGAACTCTTATGATTGTGTTATTTGGTTCATAAAACATAATCTGGTACCAAATTTAACTCCTGAAATTATAATAACCGATTATGAAACAGCTTTGAGGGATGTGCTGATATCCGTTTTTCTAGGAGCTCGGTCAGTTGGGTGTTGGTTTCATCATAATCAAGTAGGTGGTACCTATTTAAGGGATACAAACAAGTATGAATTTTTGTATAAATATTGTATTAACATTACACATGTTTTTTTAGGCTGTTTGGAAAAAAATGCAAAAATTGGGTTATTTACACCATGTTAATCGCAACGAAAATGCATTAAAAACATTAAAATTACTATTATGCTTACCATTATTGTCTGCTCAAGACATGGATGCAGGATTTAGATTAATCCGAGCTTTTGCAGTAAATCATAGGGTACATCTGGAAAGATTGTTTAGTTATTACGAAAGGTAATTCATCTTGTAAATTAATATATTATATAATTAGTAATTATACAACAATTATCTATTTCATCACTCTAACATAATAAAAGTAGTTTACAATATTAATTTAATGTGTTCTATCCTATGGACTATGGGGCAAAAAATAAAATAAATATGTATAAGACATTTTAAATCTTAAACATTCAATGAGAACTATTTTATTATTTTTAATTTGATTCCCCAGAATACAAAGTTCATTGATTTAATATAAAAATATAAAATATAATATTACATAATAATATATATGTTTCAATAAGTAATCACAATAAGCCAAAATATTGCAGCATAGTAGGTAACATTCATGAAATACAAAGAAAACATTATTTATTTTTTTTTTTAAAGATATTGGTTACAAAATATTGGGCCAGATATTGTGTCAGTATATGGTTTACCACGACGGACCAACAATAATATAGAGAGTTTCCATAATGCATTAAAATTGAAATTCACAGTCTCACATCCAAGTTTATGGGTATTTTTAGGTAAACAAACTATTTTAATTGTTAATTTTAATATAAATGTATTATTATCAATATATATTTTTTTAAATATGAACACAATCATGCAATAAAATATTAAAATGTTATGTTATTTGGTATTATATTTATGTGGAAATGCCAATATTTAATTATTTATCAACTTGGTACAATATTTGGATTTATTACTAACCCTTTCAGTGCTATGGACTGATACTACTGATGACTATAACTGAGTATATACTCGTAATAGTCTATAAAATATTATCAAATTTAAATATCATAGTGACTAATTCAACATCATAGAATATACCTAATGTTCTATGTCAATATTGAATAGTTTTAATTTTTGACTTTAACACATATTTACTTTTGAATGATTTCAAAATTTGGAAAAAATATATATTATATGAATTGTCTGTAATACAGTAGGGTAACACTGTAACAGTATACAAAAAAAAGCAGCAATGAAAGGGTTAGTATGTTTAGTTATTAGTTTAGTTTGGAAATAAAAATTAATTACTAGCTAAGTATAAATTTATTTATAATTACTTACACTATGTAAATTCAAAAAAAAATTTTCTTTTCATAGGACATTTAACCAGCACAAGTAGTAACTACCACATTGTTGTTCAGCAACTACATAACAACTTGCGTCCCACTAGGTATTTGAGAACCAAATTATTGGCCAATAGTAGACGAATTAAAAATGCTTCAGAGCAGTATGATTTGAGACTTATTTCAGCATGGCAATTCCTTCAAATCTGCTCACATGTTACTGGAGCATATGAACTGAGACAGCGAAATTGGGCTTTATGAGATAATGCTGATCCAGGACCTGTTCTCCCAGCAGGTCCAGCACCTAATTCCTAGTTCCTATGGTTGTAAATCCAGTACCTCATAATGTCCCTGATGCTGTAAATCCGCAGGCACCTATTAATCAAAATCTTAATGTAATAAGAGACATTCTAAATGAATTGGAACACGACAATATACCTGATAATCAACTGTTCCAGAATCCAGATGCAGTACAAAATATATAACAAGAGAACATAAATTTATGTATGACTTGCATTGGTGAAAGCGATGAAAAATATATTGTGCTACCATGTGGTCATGCATGGGTGTGTGTTGTGTGTGTTACCCAGTTGCAACAGGAAAATACAACATGTCCTATGTGCCGTGCTAGAAATGTTACATTTCAAAGAATGTTCTTTTCTTAAAAATCAAGAAAATAATTTATCTTTAGATAATATTTTGAATAGGCTAAATTTCTATATTGAACAAATATGCATTAAAACCCAATAAAATGACCCAATAATGCTTAAAATGCTCTAAAAATGAAATAATGTTAAAAAATGCAAAATAAAATTTGTAGCATTCAAACCCTCGTTACATGAAATGAATTATGTACTTATAAAGCATTGTGTATGATCAACCAAAAAAATATGCACTTTGCATTGAAATCCGGGCCCTAATAATAATTAATAATAGTGTCAAATTAAAATATTAAAAAGGTAATTTATTTATAGTTAATTTTAATAAGAACATCTAATTATTTGAATTATACCTTTTCCAGGATTAGGTGTAGCTCCTGAAGCACAATTACTATCCTACTTGTTTTACTTCTACGCTGGCGTAAATCTTGGTGTTTAAGTAATCATCATCAATACTAGATATGGGTGGGCATGTCCCAAGTAGATTTATATTAAGACATATTTTGATTATCTTCATCTCAAGTAGTTCAAAAAAATAAGAGATTGTTGTAATTTTGTACAAAACACCAATCACTTGGCTATATTATTGAAAATGTTTACAAATAATATTTATAAATGACAAAGATACGTAGGCAGGTATTTAAATATTGAAAAAAAAAATGTATTTTAAAATTTAATTTACGTTTATAAAGTGAAATACATGAATAAATTATTTATTCATATTATAACTTGTTTTAATGTAAATATAGGGAAAAAAAACTCTAATCGGGCCTTGTTTGATTATGCTAATTTGCTTTAATATTAATTATAAGTTAACTGTAGTAGGAATCCAGTAATTAGATTTTCTAACACGTGTGTAAGACAAAAACAACACATGTGGGTGTAGACACTAGGTTCTAGGGGCGATTGTAAACTCGGCCCGGGGAAAAAAAATATTCAAAAGGTCTATTGTAAACTCGGCCCCAGTTTTTTTCAGGTAAAAATTATTTAGGTGTAAACTCGGCCCGAGGTTTTTACAGGTAAAAACGATTGACATGTAAACTCGGCCCGGATTTTTTTCAGGTAAAAACGATTGACGTGTAAACTCGGCCCGAATAAAAATATTATACGTATGTACTTATAATATTTTTGAGAACCATTTAGCATTACCCAGAGGACACCACGAGGAGGTGATTCTCATTATCCTCCAAAAATTATTTTCATTTTCATATTATTATTCATAGTATGAAATGCGTTATATAAATGTAAAATTGCATGTGTAAAAATTTAAGTAATATGTTTCATATGTTGTAAAAAATATAAGTAAAATGTAATAATGTAAAATGTGTAAAAATATAATAACTAATAATAGGTTATAATATAAATTTATTTTTTGAAGTGAAAAGCCATATGTTTGACGTATTCAGTCACCGATATTTCCTTATTTTTATATTTTGTAAGTGTTTTTTCCAATAATTCTTTTTTTTTTTTGGTTTTTGTGTTTTGAAACTGAAATGGTGCATTTAGGCTATGACAGAATATATATTGGGGTGAGTTGAATTGAAACTTGCATTAAAATGTGCATGAAATGATTCACATGCATTGGTTGTTAAATGCGTATCAACTAATGCACAGGCCCACACATCAGGCGGAAAAATAGCGGTTTTCCACGTTGGGACTCAACTATGCTTGCCATCGTGACGGTTGTGTAAACACTAAACACTAGTGAAACGTCGTTTCAAAAGTCCAATACGAAAATGAAATTATTTGTCTCAATGTTTAAATATATTTTAGCATTCGAACAAAATATTGTTCACGATAAGATATAGATAAGTACGTTATTTATTATTTGCAGATAAAATTATGTCGTGATAATTATATATTATTGATCAAAATTATCGGGCCGAGTTTACAACCGGACCTTTTTTATTATCTTAAATTTTCCGGCCGAGTTTACAATCTACCTATTTTATTACCTAAAATGTCCGGGCCGAGTTTACAATCGACCTATTTCACTACTTAAAATTTCCGGGCCGAGTTTACTACAAAAAAGGTAACCGCGGGCCCAGTTTACATTTGCCCGGTTCTAGACACTTTTAACTATTTTTAATCTGAGAGTTCTTCAAATGTCTTTAATTATTTGAGTATTAGCACCTGGTTCTAAATTCACAAAATTCTCAGTGATAAAATTAATACTTATGTCTGTATGCATATGCAATGAAAATGCATTTGGACATAAATCAACTCAACTGTTACATATAAACAATTTTATAGCATTAGGACTGAGATATATATAAAGATAACACGTATACTCAGTTATTTTAAATATTATAGTGAATTTACCAGTTATTAAAATTAAAGGTAAGAATATTATTTAAAACCCCAGTTCCCCACATTAGGTTTTTTTGCTACTTCATATTGTAAACAAGGTATGAGTAGGTATTATAAAATTGACAAAATTTTAGAATGTTAAAATGCTCATAACTTGTTCAAAAAAACCATACGTAGACAACAAAATATAATATAATAAGTTTATAAAAATGTAACCATATTCTAACATAGTTATTAGTATGCACATGCATTAATATCATTCATATATAATATTATCAATATTAATGTAGGTAATCGATTCAGTTACAGAAAACTAACTATTTCATACTAGTACAATTTTAAAAATCCACGAGGTCCCTTTCATTCACTCGAAGACTGTTAAAAAAAACTCACCTAATTGGTATATCTTGAAGTCTGACATTAGGAGTTGAAGGTTCATCTTTATTTCTAATATATGGTGTTTTACTGGATCGATGATCACAGTTAGATACCACATTTTCTTGTTTTTTTATAATAATATGGTTAATTTTGTTGGTTCCATTTATCACTTTTGTTACCTATAAAAGAAGTGTAATATGATAATTTAACTTTAAAATGTTTACTAAACAATCATTACTTACTAGTTACTAATCCTCCTCAAACGATGACGTTTCTGCTTATCTTTAGAATCTGAAGATGAATAATTTACACTACGGTTATATAATTTTTTCAATATTTCTTGTCTTGATAACTCTCCAGCATCTGTTGCAGTTTCTTCAAGAGCAGATTGATAATGTCTATCCATTACCTATATAATATTAAAATATAAAATTAATATATTTACCACACAACTTATTGTTAAGTCATAAATTCTTAATGGCTTTTGATTGTATGTTTTAGATTGCTTTTTAAAATTGTCTCTTTAACATCTTGTTCTTCATTGTCGTTATCTGTAAAGAAGTGTCAAGTCGATTTCTTGGTTTACTACAATTCTTTTTCCAACAACTTTTGGGCTGAAAATTATTATACATTTGTAATGGAATTTGGTTTGTAAATAGTTTCTCAAGTTATAATATTGTA
The DNA here is from genome assembly GCF_019925205.1 of Metopolophium dirhodum. Classification (NCBI taxonomy): domain Eukaryota; kingdom Metazoa; phylum Arthropoda; class Insecta; order Hemiptera; family Aphididae; genus Metopolophium; species Metopolophium dirhodum. The sequence continues at coordinate 29,808,096 of NC_083565.1, read as the reverse complement.
TCAAATACAGTGGTTAATAGACTACTTACCAACCTATTTGTCCAATCTGAGCAATGAACCTTTCGTTAAGTGAGGTATTTTAAAGGCTGTGTCCGACCATGGTCGGTATTATAATGTACGCCCGACCATTTCGGATATCCAAACTGAACCTCAATAACTTAAATGCCACAGAATAAGAAATAATAATATAATCCTTTAATTATTCCGTTCTTATACGTACCAAAGAATCTATTTTTTCTATTCATCTATTCTATGGTTATATCAAGACAAATCAAATAGGTATCACCACCATTATGATGACTGCGAATGAGCGCATTTTGAAAAGCTATACAGCACGAACAGGGTCGACGATATTATGTCCTAGTATGGTCAAAATTTTAAGCAGTGACAACAAAATACGTTGGGTCGGTGAAAACAGCAAACACTGGTACGGACAAACAACCGGCGATTGTAGAGACGAAAATCAACAAAAGCCGAGGTCGAGAGTAGCGTAAAGTTCGAGCTGCGAAACAGTCGTCGTTCGTATAAAAAAACGGTCGTAGGTACCTACTTCGTGACGGTGCGTGAGACGTTGGCGCTTGGCATGGCGGTCAGCTGATCGCGAAGGGAAACTTGGAAAAACGTTTCGCAAAATCCACTGTAAAATACAACAATATTATAACATGCAAAAAGGCGGAAATTAATAATTATTAAATTTTTCAGGGTTTTCTTTACGATTTATGATCATATTATTATTACTGTATGATCTGAAGTCCGAACCTCCGAAAAACACGAGCGTCTCGGGAGCAAAATTGCGCCACCAATCAGAATCGTTCACATTTGTTATCACTATTTGTGAAAATCACGTTTCTTATCATAGATGATAAATAATAATATATATATATATATAAAAAATAGAATATAATAGTTACAGTAAAATTAAAATATGTCATCATTAAATAAATAGGTATTAGGTACATTAAAATATTTGTAATAAATTTACAAAAAGATATTCTGTCTTCAATCTCATTTTAGTACTCAACAAATCATACTGTTGTTCTGTTTTATGATTTTATAAATAATAAAAAATAAATAAATAATCGTTTTTGGTATAATAATTATTAAATATAACTAAAGGCAAAAAACCACAACATATTAAACATTTTATGTTTTGTATTTTCAATGTAAATAAATATAACATATTAACACATAAATAATACAGAGTGACAGTGATTCATTTTTCATTTAATATTATACTTTACGTTTGTCAATTTGATTTTATAATTATATATAAATATTTATTAGCCCCTAGGTTTAAAATATTAGTCACAGTTATAAAATGTAATTAATAATGAATTGATTCAGTGATTCAATGACATTTTAATGAGTTGAATCACATGAATCAGTTCACTAAAATGAATTGAAAGTACCCATCATTAACCTGTATGATTGATGATTATTATATTATCACGTTATAATTTTTATAAAGGATGATAAGAAACGTGATTTCCACAAATAGTGATAACAAATGTGAACGATTCTGATTGGTGGCGCAATTTTGCTCCCGAGACGCTCATCGAAAAACATGGAAACGAGCTGGCGCGGGCGCACTGATATGACGTTAGACTTATGTTCACCCGATAACGTTAACTTCCACGGTTGGCGGACAGTCTGTATACGCTTGATTAGTGGGACGTCCTAAATGTTATCAATCCTTATCAAAATTTTGATTTTTATCCAAACAAATAATTTAACAATAATTTAATATAGTCACTGCTAAATACCTTCATAATTCGTTTTAATTTTTTTAATTCAAATTTAAAATTGAAAGAAGAAACTATTATTATTATTTTAAGTTCTATTTGCAAATAGTAATGGCTGGAAATCATTTATTATCAATTATATCAATGTTAGACTATTTCAAAATTTAATATCAAGCAGTCCTGTCAATCACAGTCCATGGTCACCGACTGCCGGCTGCCGAGTTCCATGGAATTCATTTATTTCATTTATTTACGGTTTCATTGTACAAGTAGAAGGCGAAAAGTAAGTACTCGAAAAATTTGATATTCGATCCCGGCTGTCGACAATCCACGCCGTGGTTTCAGGTAACCTACCTATTATAATATTTATAGTCTCGTTAGGCATTTGCCATGTTCAACAGAATATTTTGATTGAGCAGTTCGGTTGGCCAAACTACAGTTTTGCGAACTCTCGTCGCCAAACACCATAATCGTGACTACACTGTCGCAAAATCATGTATGAAGAGTATGGTGATCCCATGAAAGTCGTAAGTCTCGTAGAGCAAACGCTACCCGATAAACTCTACGACGAACAGGTACCTATTGGCTATGATTCTACTGACAGTCTTAACACCAACAACTTAATAATATATTTACTTGTTTATTCCTAAGGTCTTGGTGAAAATGATTGTTGCGCCCGTCCTTCCTGCCGACATTAACCCTATTCAAGGTGTGTATCCCGTGAAATCGCCGTTGCCTGCTACTGGAGGCTATGAAGGAATTGAGGACATATTGGTAGTAGGATCGTGCGTTAAAAATCTCTGCCCTGGCGATCGAGTTAGAGCTGACGGTGCTATGGGTACTTTGTGTACAACTGGCATGTTCGATTCTAGACTTCTAAGAAAAGTTAGTAGTATAATAAAATATGTTTATTTTGATTGACTTGTAATGTTACAAAAATAAACATAACAAAAATGATCATATTATTTAAGGTAATTCACAAAACATGCTCATCCCCATTTTTCCTTTAAAAATGAATTTATTCAATTTCTTATTTTTGGAATTTTTAAATAAACTTAGGTATTTTATAATTATTGGGATGTTTAGTACTACTTAAGGAGTGTCCTGTACTGACACAAACTTCTGTTTTTCAAATGATAACCCCCCAGTAATGAGTTGTTGTAATTAGTAAACAAAATTATTTAGCTGATAATTTTTCTGAAAATGTTGACGTATAAAATCAAAATTTGAACAAGTAGGTTGTTTTTGAGTTATTTAACTTTATATTCTATAGATAATGGGTTTGGAAGATATAATGGCTATAGAAATTTAAAAATGTTAGTAATTTTATCAATATTTATAATTTATAAAAATTGTCCAAGTACCTATCTATAAATTATAATAAATATTAGATATTACATAATTTATTTTGTATTCGTGTAAAACCATTTTTAAGGACTATTATCTGTATTGGTCTGACACACCAAAAGCCCATCATGGTCCATGGATCAGTTTTTTTTAAGGAGTCTCATAATGAAATACAAAATTTACTTGACATTTTGGTGAAAAAATGCTCACCGCCTTTTCTCTTTTAAAAATACATTTGTTCAAATTCTGATTTTTAAAAAGTATACCTAAAGACCTAAATTGCTTAAATTTTTTGTACTACTATTAAAGAGAGTCATGTGGCGATGCAAACTTCTATTTTTTCAAATGAGAATCTCTCTTTTTTACTGCAAATTATTTAGCAGATGATGTTCTTGTAAATGTAGATGTATATAAATCAAAATTCGAATAAGTAGTTGATGAATTATTAAAATGTTTATACTAAGGATAATAATCCTTAAATATGGTTTTACAATAAAAAGTCATAAGTACCTAATATTAGATGTAGTATCTATTCACTATTCACCAAATCTACTTAGCCAATTTCCATATACATATAAACCTTAATAAACAAAGTTATATATTAACTAAAAAACTACTAGTTCAAATTTTTATCTAGGTGCATCAAAATTATCAATAAAAAATATATGCTGAATAATTAAAAGTAAAAAAAGTGGATTCCTGTTTGAAAAACAGAAATTCGTATTGTAACAACATCCTCCTTAAATGGTATAAAAACATTTTAAGTATTCAAAAATCTTTAAGTGCGTTTAAAAATTTTAAAAATTTTAATATATGATTTTAATGTATAGTTTAAGTAAAAAAATATAGTGAGCATGCTTAAAATATCACTCTGTATAATATTAACGCAAAGCCTGATTCCCCTATTTTTCCTTTAAAAATGAACAATGAAATTATTGAAATATTGGAAACAGCAAAATAATAAATAATAATTATTAATTACACAGAAACAAAATTACGAAAACCTAAAGTATATTTATAATAACTAAATAATTTACATTAAAAATGATGGTCCTCATTTGTGAAACAGAAATTTGTATCGCCGCAAGACACTCCTTAAGCGTACTACAAAAAATCTCAACAATTGAAAAATATTGCCTTTAAAATATATTTAAAAATTTGAAAAATGAGATTTTAAATTCATTATTAAATAATAAAATAGGGGTGAGCATGCTTGGTGAATCACCCTATATTCGAATATGTATGAAATACAACAATATTCTAAATACATTTTCGGGTACATTATGATACGTATATCCTATCATAATTCTTGATTAATAATTATATTATTATGTTTCAGGTAAGTAAAGAAATCATTATGTATGCATTAAGTGGTATTTCTTCTAATCCGTGTGCCATGTATAGAATGTTACATGATTTTGTTTCACTAAACAAAAATGGTATTATTATACAAAATGGAGCAAACAGTGTATGTGGTCAGAACATTATTCAATTGGCAAACATTTTTGGCTATACAATTGTAAATATTATACGTAGTTGACCTGAACCAGACTTGGAAAATTTGAGAAAACATCTTAAGTTTCTGGGTGCCTCATATTTACTGAAGAAGAATAAATTAAGGTAAAATAGTAATTATTATATTTCAGTTTGTATTTTTGCATTTATATGATCAATCCAATATATTAACATATACATTTTTCTTATTTAGGACTACGGATTTGTTTAGAAGTGGAGTTTTACCCAAACCACGTTCAGGAATAAACAATATAGGTGGTAAAAGTTCCACAAAAGTTTAACGTACATTGAACAACGGTGGTGTGATGGTGACTTATGGTGGTATGTCAAGAGAACCAGTCATTGTTCCAACCGCTTCTTTTATATTTAAAGACATTCAACTCAGAGGTTTTTGGATGACTAGATGGCGTAAAGAAAATGTTAACACTGAGCAATACAACCAAATGTATGATGAACTTTTGTAATTTATGAAATATGGCAAGTTAGTTGCACCAGCTTACAGAACGTCATCATTAAACTCATTCAAAGAAGCGTTAAAAAATACTATATCCAAGGGCTTCATAGTCATAAATACTTTTTTAGTTTAAAAAAATAATTGCTGCTACTGATACATATAAGATATCATAAATATACGTGTTTGGTTCAATAATATACTCTTAAAGTTTCAACTAAATTGTATATTATAGTGTATATATTATTTATATATATTTCTAAAATTAATCTCTGTTATAATTTAATGTTAATTAATTTTTAAATACATTTTTTTGAATTGAATTAAATAAATTAAGGTCTTGGTTCACTTTTAAAAATATCTTGCTGTTATGTTAAAATAATCAATAGTAGTACCAAATGTTTTAAATTAATTTATTATTATTTTTATCCTAAAACAATTTCTGATAAAGTACTTAAGAAATATTATGTAGCAGGATAAGTTGTAATGATTTCCTCAGTATGCACATTAACTAAAATGGAGTATTAAATTACACAAATTATGTAACCTGTTAACTAGAAATATATTTTTAATTAAATCTTATTAGATACTAAATATGAATGTGTAGACCCTTAACAGACAACCAGCCATTTCTTATGAATCGTATATCTATATTATATAGCATAGGCGCAACTAGAGATACATTAAGGAGTGCTAAAACTATATTTTATACTAAACAACCTATCACAAATTTAAAAATCATTTATAACAAAGTTTTGTTATAACTCCAACTTAATTACCTATTTAATTGAATAAATTATATTATTACCTACACTTACAAAGTAAATAATTCTCTTATTATTATAATATAATATTTTACAAGTTACAATCATATAACAAAAACGTTTGATATTGGTTAATAAGAATATAATGTATTATTTTAAACCGGTTTTCTTTGTTTTTGTACCGTAGGTAATCCAACATTGATTCGGTTTTTATGCTATTTAAAACATCCCTCTAAATATTTACAATGGACAAGTCAGTAAACCATTGCTGTAACATACTTGTCCTCAGACCTCAACCAATATTTAATTTGTTGCATACTAGAAAAACACTACGTTCACATGAAACAGTACACAAAATTTATTGAAATTGTAACTGAAATTTGAAATAAATAAATTATGTTAGAAAACACTCTTTTTGAATTGTTTTTTTTAATAAAAACTTCAAATAAAATAAAATATATAAATTAAGGAAATTGTTTTTTTTGTCACATAATGTTTAGTGTTTTATTACAGGGGCTAGGAGGTGCTGAATTAGAGATTACCTCACAGCACCTCCTTAGTTGTTCTTATGTTATATATTCAATATAGTGGTTTTTAAACAATAAAATTTAGTGTGTGGTGGGGGCATGGGTGTCAAGTAAATGTTCTCTCTGTATATGTATATTAAAAAAATTTCATAATCATTATAGTTATTTTTATTTTTATTATTCGTAAGGTAAATTTATATAAATAATGAATAGGTATAATATTATATATTTGAAGACATTTCAAAGTGAAAACTGACGTGTAGTTATAACAGCTGTAATTTATAAGTACTTAAACCTTTAGGAATCAGACCAATATCAGGTGTTTCAAAAAATAAATAGATATTCATAAGTTCACCATTTAAGCATTGATGTACGTCAAGTAGGTTTTGCTCTATAACACATTACCGCTCTCTGTATCTATTTGTTAATACGATTCCTCAATGTATATCTAGAAAAGCCTAACTGAAGACCATAAAGCAATACTTACCTAGTATTTAATTAATGATTATAAGCACTTCTGGGCAGTAACTAGTTAAAAAGTTAAAATTTTAGTTATATGAGAAATCAAATGAATATCCAATATTGTAAATATTAAACTTCAAACGCTCATAGAAATTTAATTTGACATTTTTTTTTTTGATAAAGGTAGACAAACTTATAAAGAATCTTATATTAAATGTTCAAATCTTAGATTTAAAAACCAAAATTTTTACGTATTTTGTCGAAATTTGAAAATCAAACTTTAAATGCTAATAAAAAAAAATTGTGGTCATGTATTTTAAATATTTTTCAACTACCATTGTAGCAATATATTAGGATCCTTGTATTCAATTTTCAAGCGATTTAATCCAACGAATAGAATTTTATTGACATTTATAGAAAAAAAAAAATGAAAATTTATCATTGTAAAATTAATATACATAATATACTTTGCTCCGCTCAGAATCTAAAAGTGACTATTAATTTAACGCTGTTAACATTTCCATTAAAGTTTGTTTATATTTTTAAATACCTAACTTAAACTTTACTCAATTAACTATTTTTTTAGGACAACTCAACTCAACTATTTTGGAAAATATGGTTAACATGCCCTGCTTTGAGTATAATTTAATGAAATATCAGTTCCTAATAATTTGAATTAATAGGTAGGTTATAGCCCGTAGGTACCTAGTGATTCCGAGTATTTAACTCTTTAGACTTTTTTCAATATTTATAATCTTACAACCATAAATCATATTTAAAATTATAATCAAATAGTGCATGTTAAAAAATCGGCCATGTCAGCCCCCATACATAACAAAATCATTTGACCACCACTTGTCACGGGTTAGTGGTGTATAATATGAGAATAAGTAAAGGAGAGTTAGGCAGAGAGAAAACTGATAGCCATATCAGATTTTGAAATCGAGGTATAGGTGATCAATATCACTGATTAGTACCTAGTACTTACCTACCTTACGAAAGAATTTTACATTTTATATTAGGTTTGCCTCTGAACTGTTTTAAGTTCGTGACGTCATCGGGAAAGGGCGATCCTAACACCTCCTTAATGTTAGTAAGTCTAATTTTTAGTCAGCATTTTATACCAATGCTCAAGACGTATAGTAAGTAGGTTCTACTTAAATTGTAGTAAATCGTATTAGCTGATAATTTTCGATACATATTATGTTAGGTACCTAACTACCTATGCTTTTAATCCTTATGCATAATAATATAATATATTAATACAATACAATATAAAAACTATCAACCATTAATAATCATTATTAGGGCACGGATTTGATGCCTCAACAATTCTACAAAAAGCATTAATGACATAAAAAACGCAAAATGCCCTAAAAATAAAAATATTATATATTATGTTTATGACTTAAATACTTAAAAAAAAACGCTCATAACACTATTTAAAGTTAGGTAATAAAATTTTTTATCAATTTTAAAATTAAAAATTACAATTTATAAACATACCTACGTGATTTTGATTTAAATTTGAATTTTAAAACTGATTTTAATCTGGAATACAATTAAAAATGTAGTTTTAAGTACTTTTTGTAATTAAATTGTTTGATTGGTGGAAAATAAAACATTGACAAATAATTTACTCATAATTTTTATCTGAATTGTAATAAATGCTCTACATCTTTAAAAAATATGATCTTAAAAGTCACAAAAATGACCTAAAAACGTGAAAAATGCATAATTAAAATTAGTTGTACAGATTCGGATGTTATTGAAAACATAGTGTATGTTTGATTTCGAAATACATCGTCAATTTTTAATAATTTTAAATTTGTAATATGTTGTAAAATACACCTTAAAAGATGAAAATATTCAATCGTCACAAAATACATAGGTACTTTATATAATAGGTATTAGTTTGAAATGCTACCTATAATTCAGAAAAAATATGCAGGGATCAAGGCTTTGATAGTTTTTAAATACAGTGAGGTCACTGATTACTATGAACACAGTTAATTTTTTCAATATTCAATTTTATTGCTATCGAAAACTGTAAGTAACTAGGTACTTACAGCCTACAGGTCATACTAAGTATGTGGTAGTCGGTAGACTGGTACCTATATGTATGTGCAATGGTTTATGTTATCCATTTTGTCCTGTAGAATCTACCAAAATGATTACTATCTATAGAATATATTTATTATATTTATATATAGATAATGAGTTGTCCTGAGTGATTCATCATCGCCTAAGCCTAACCAAAACCGCTGAAGCTATGAGTATGGAATTTGGACAGTAGTTTTGTTTTGTGATGTAGACCAGGGACTACCTGCGGTTTCCATCGGTGTTTGTTAATATGCGTTTGCCCTCGTCGTCGTCGCAGTTCCTATCCGCTTGCACACGCGGAAATAACGGACGCGAGTCATCTTTTCGTTTTCACGTCTCGACCGCGCGAAAAAAAAAAATTACACGAGAGTGTGCAGACGGCCGCGTCGCGTATAACACGGTTTAGGTATAAGTTTTGAGGTATAGCGCGCCGCGTACAGTCTCGCCGACGCCGTCGCCGTTTCCATATTGATGTTCGCAGCCTGCACGTCGACGGATCGCCTCAAAATTTAGAATCGAAAATAAAAGGTAGGTACCTGCTTACACTTGCTATGCGTGTACAGCGCGGAGTTATATAACTATTATACAGGGTACACAGCGTGGACTTTACGCTGTATAAGGTATGATGATGTTAAATAATAATATACGGTCGCAAATACATATAGGAAATAGGAATAAATCAGTTGCGCGTTGACTGAATATCAAACGAATCCGTTCGATCGGAGTATAGGTACCCACGTGCCACACACTGACACCCCCGCTCGCCTATTATATTAGATAGGTCGTGTAATATTGCATTTATTATAAATTTAGTATCATAAGTATTTAATATTGGGAGCTTATAACCGATGGTAAAACGTCGGAAACCCGGACGTCCTGCTGTAGTATATTATCAATTATCATATCTATTATAATGATGATGACTTTATATACCTACGCCAATAATTTCGAGGAGTATATTACAATAATAATATGATAGAGTGCGTCATAATAGCATAAATATAGCGGAGCACCCCTACTATTTTTATTTTTTTTTTTTTGCGTACCCCTGCTATTTTTTCTATGGTCTGTGTTGATTAATTGAGCCCTTGGAACGCAGTTTTTAAATCGTTAGAGCTCCTCTACTTAATTTTTCCCAATTCGAGCACTGAATAGACGTTGAACATGCGAAAGGTACTATTATAGTATTCAATATTCATAAATCATAATATTATATTGGTATAGCGTATCGTCAATTTTCACGCGAACTCAAACTTGAATCTTATTCGAACTTTTGAAATTTTGTTATAAATTTAAATTGTATATATAGTGTAATTATACGGGGTAATTCAAAACGGAGTTTGTCGTTGACGCATCATTTATCCTCCGGGTAAAAAAATTGGTTGGTAATTTGTGCATCGCACGTGTCTTAAGTAGTCAATTTAACAATTTAACAGTAATGAGTTAATCATTACTAATGACCATGAAGACTAGTTTTAGTAAGTACTGTACTGTGGCTTGAACTGGCAATACCTAACGTAATACCAGTATAATATCTCAAGTTTAAAAATATTTATATTTTAAATAAAAAAGAGGTCATTCGTAAGCACCTCATAAATGGGCGATTGCAAATTCCGGTTAAATACCGGTAATTCTTGTTTCACACCACACCGCTCATTTGATGAGCCAATATTATTGTAGTCATGCCTATTGGACTTTGAACTATTCGAACGGTCGGGATATATTGTAAATAATAAATTGTAATAATGGTAGGTACATTTTGGTTGATGGTTTATGGTTTGTATATCGGTTGTGTGTTCACTCGTCCTCTTTAAATTTATACATTTGAAGTTAGGACTTTGTATTTCAAAATGTATTGCTCATAATGATAATATAGTATAAACATTTTAATGTATTTTACTATGACAGATAGGCCACGCACATGTATAATATTATAATGCAGGTTGTGTTCTATGTGTAGGTACATAGTGTAATATTCCAATGTTTGGAAAGTTGGACCAAGCAGGAAATAGATTTTTACCGATGTCGATCATATAATAAATATAATAACCAGGAATTCCAAATTACGTTAAGATCGTTCAAACTATAATAGTATACAATTAATATACAATTACATAAATCAAATCGATATATATTTTGGTCTAAAATATTTACTCGTCTAGTGCGTTAAAAGCTGTTGAATAACGAGAGTGTTAAACTGTTATATACTTACAGCTATGTATTAAAAATTCTATAGTGCTTGTGGTCTGTGGAAATAAATAATATAACCTATGTTTATGTTTGACAAACGAAAATAAACGATTTTTAAATATTGAATCGATGCTCGATCAGAACGATTCGAAGGTTTATTGTTTATGATAATATAATGTAGGGTTATTTTAGCTGCGTTTGTTTTGTATTGCTTTAAAAGACGTCAATACTTCTAGTCTGTGTCGATATTAATAATATTATCGAATTGATATTTAATAATTATTTGAAACGGATGTTTACTGATAAAATAATCACCCTGCTATTAGGTATACGTAGTTATTAATATATATTACCGCAACTTTTAATACCTACGATGTACGACAAGGTTGTATAAGTTTTCACACCACCTGTTGGCTTGTTAAACGACAAGATAATATAATATCATATCGTCCATGTTTAAGCATGAGGTATTACACGTGGCGTGTTTTTCTTATTGTGGTATCCCCGGTAGGCCTAATCCACATCGTAAGAGAAAATGCGCGAACGCCGATCAACTACAATAATAACATTAATTAATATAGATTGGAATTGCGAAAACTGTACTTTACGCTAATAGATACATTAATTCAAAATATGATAAAATTAAATACATACCCAATGTTTCATTGAACATAGATTTCAACTTTTTTAACTTTCACCCATTTCCAACTTACTTGTGTTGAGTTTAAGTGCGTCACGGCCACTGGAAAGATAAGCGAGGTGCTGCAGGCGTTGGGGGAATTTGTATTTGTCACATGGTGTTATATAAGTCCAGGTAGTCAAAACGAGTTAAAATGTTAAAATGTTTTCGGGTTTCGTATATTAGAAAACGGGTAAAAAATGTTGCGCGCGGGTTAGGGGTTTTGGATTCAAAACCGGGTAAAATTGTTTGCAGGTTTCGCGTCCGAAACCGGGTACAATTTATTGTTAGTGATCTTATGGTATGGGGTGCATAGGTGGGTTAAGTTGGACGCGGGTTATGAGTTATGGGTTTTGCGTTCAAAACTGGATAAAATTGTTTGTGGGTTTCGCGTCCGAAACCTGGTTCAATTGTTAGCGGCTTAGGGTATGGGGTGCATGGGTGGGTTAAGCTGCGCGCGGCTTATGGGTTTTAGGTTTTTCGTTCAAAACCGGATAAACGCTCCAGATACTGAACTGAAAATATTGTGATTTATGACAAATAAAACCATACGGAACGCAGTATGTGTTTGTTTATGTCTGCTTTGCTTATTGACATTTTAGAATTTTTAATCGACTGTGTCTTCTTCAACAATTTTGGAAAATGCCATAGAATATAAACAATAGATAATATACTAAGCCTATATGATGAATCCACAGATATAATATAATACAACTTTTATATCAGAGAGATCCGTGTTTAGGAACCATTTGTTCATTAAAATATTATATACCATTATAACCAAAATAGTTGATAATTTCCCGGAATTTTGGGGTTTCTATAATCGGTTACCGTTATTATAAACCTATTTGTACTCCCGGTTATCGGTTACCGGTTACCGTGACAATTGTTCAGCTAACATAAACCGTTATAATAACTTAAGATGTTTTTAACCGGTTAAGAAATAGGTATGAAATATTCTGGGAAATTCAAAATCTTAATCTAGTGGCTACTAGTACCTGTATAAATGCATAACAGACAGTGTTCACAAAACACGAAAAAAAGTGGGTAAATGGATGTCGCTCTGCTGTACAGTAGATTACAAGTGAGTCAATGTATAATGGATTGTATTAAACTTGAATTAAATGATATAATATCACTGTATAAGAAAAACGATTCTGAGCAAAGACGATTTATCAGTCAGGATTTTTTAAATTTTTATTATAGCCTTTAAGTTAAATTAATATTGTTAAAAGTGACGCTGGACGGACTAATGACTTCAGTATTAGTATAAATGAATAATAACGTGACAATATGATTATGTATAAGTATAATATATAATAACGTACAACTGGACTATTTAACTTTGACAGTACACTCACACCGTATACGCACTGTACGACGGCGCCTGTGCAAGTGAGTATTATATACTTCAAAGCAGGGCCTTGCACCCGATTTAACCCGAACCCCTAACACCCCTAAACACCTTTAAAAAATCAAACACCCGAAACCCGTATAACCCGAATGATTCTGTTTTCAAAACACCCGTGTTAACCAAAACCCGAATAAATATTCGGGTTAACCCGAAATACCGAATAATTTTTTTTCTCATTCTTCATGCGACATATCATTTCGTATGTATTTCTTGTGGTGAGTTCGATTTTGTAGAGTTAAATAATCAATAATAATAATAACAGGAACAATCTAACAAACAATCATAGGTAATTTCTTGAAAATAAAATCCATTAAAATGTTTAATAATTTAATTGATTCTGATTAAAATATTAAGTATTTAATTATTTCTCATACCTATTATATGATATAATGTATTACTTAATTACTTTATTCGTAAAATAAATCCAAATATAGCCAATAGCAATATAAAATAGACGTGGTCTCAACAAAACTGAATGTATTGACAGCCGTGACCAATAACTAATAATAACTTGTGTTATTTCATTATTTGCGACGAACTTTCAAAGCGGAATTACCTATGTCCTATAATATCTAATTTAGTAACTCGAATATCGTAATACGCGGCTATATTTATTATTTACCAGTTTTTCGGTAATCACGAAATCATAATTTATATTTTATTTTATTTGTATATGGCTCAACAGTCAGCGCCCCTATGGCCATCTATTTTAAACATTTTAATATTTTATTATTTGTTAAATCCATCGACTTGGCATGTGGGAAATTGTACATTTGTAATTTGTATCACATTCGGTCTACGAGTCTACGACGCGCCTCTCACTACGTACCTACTCAATTTTCAATTTTATTATTACTTCATCGTACAATTTGTGAATACCTATATATTTTTTATACCACCTTTTAGTTATAGTATAATAATATTATTCATAATATTTATAAAGATTAATTTTTTTAATTTTTAAGTCATCACAAAATAATCAATACCTATTCTGTTATATAACAGGTACCTACGTAACATTATGCAAAATTAAAATATCAATCTGTTGTAACTGTTGATTTTGCAAAATATACCTATTCATTATGTTTTCGTATTTACTTTTAAATGGGATTAGGCTCTAGCAAGTTAACTATTTTTTGACCACAGAAAGCCTTGTAAACATTTTGATTTTTGATGACTATTTTTTGTTTGCTTATCAAATAAAATTTTTCTGAATATTTTTAATAAGTACCAACAATTTTTTTTTTAAATATGCTAGTATGTTATTTAATTCCAGTACCTATTTAGATTTTAGACATGTTATATAGTAAAAAAAAATGAGTTACGTGGACTCTGATGCCTATAATAAAACGAATAGGTAGTTAAATAATTAGTTTCCCTTTGTCTTATTTCTTATAGTTCATAGAAAAAGGTAACTACTGTACATTAATTAACCTAGTTTAGTTAAAAACAAACGTTGCGAATTTGGGTAAAACATTTATATTTTATTATAAATAACATAAACATGAACACTTTCTGTTTTTTTTTTTTTGTTGGGGGGGGGGGGGTCATCAAAAGTTCTGTTTTATCCAGATTTCTCAGCACCCATATTAACCAATATTAACCCGAATAATAACGGTTTTGAAAACCCAAATGTTTGTTTAAAATTTTTATTCGGGTGTTTGAACACCCGAATACATTCAGCACCCGAAACCCGAATAAATGATTCGGGTGCAAGGCCCTGCTTCAAAGGCTCTGTATATATGCACAACCGAGGTCGTGTTACATCCGTAAAGAGAGTGAATCGTATACTCGTATAACTAGATACTAAATTGTACACACGTGTCAAGGTTGACTACTAATATTAATTGTATATTTCAATAAATATTATAATATTATAATTTTTATTCGTTACTATAGTGATAAACAAAGCGTTAGAAATTAAAATTCCATTATAAACCGTTTTTCGTAATTTGTCAGTAGTTTTTCCCGTGGCATTAAATAACTATTGAGGAAATCGAAAAATGAAATCTTTAAAATACCATCTTGATCCAATTTGCTAAAAGATAAGACACTATATTATGTTTGAATCGAAGCACTCCTTCTAGTATATATTTTGTAAACAGGATAATATGTAAAAAAAAAATTTTTAAAAAAACACAATTGTAAAACCACTAGCTTCCTTGCTCCGCTCAGAATCTAAAATATATCATATACTAGAGGTAGGTACATATTATAGTATAATATATACCTAATAGTATATAAATAACAAAATATAAGTAGAATTCAATTTATATTTATTGTATCTACAGAGAATTATATTGTCTAACCGTTATATTCACTGAATATCAACTCTCATTTCATGTTCGGATATTTCTAAAATATTAAATATCATAAGTATCATTAATCGTTTAATTTAAAAACCGGTTGACCACTAAGCAAAAAAAAAAGGGTTTCGGTTTTGGTTACCGTTCAAATAATCATGGGTTTCAATCTCGGACATGAAAACCACTCTCTTGTTTTATTGCTGTCGCTCTGGTTACTGTTAAGATAAATCATCAAAACCGATTATTAATTCGTCCCTGATATATATATACACATAAACTTTTCTCTTAAATCACTCTATAAATTAAAAAAACCGCATCAAAATCCGTTGCGTAGTCTAAACCGTAAAAGTTTATTTTTTAAAATACTTTAAAAAAAGTACACAAACAACTTATACCTTAATCGTGTTTTTAACAATTTTAGTTTCGAAAATGACCTTTTTCGTGTCGCTTGTGTCAGAGGCAGAGTCAGTAAATATTATAATATTACTTATAATATTATTATATATTATAATGATATAAAAAAAGGGGAGAGGGACGCTTATTTATCAATTGATCATATGGCGCACCGGGAAAATTCCCGGTGTCCCGGTGGACCAGTACGGGCCAGTACGGCTAAACTAGTATAATTAATATAAGCACAAACATAGATTCAAACACGAATGTGTAATATTATTATAGTTATAGGTGTCAAGATATTTACACGCTTATTATAATATAACATAATATTATAAATTATTTATTTAATAATATTTCATTAATAGTATTACGGAAGCCGAAGATTTTTCGACAGTATCATAATATTATGTGACCGGCAGCTACAATATACCGACTATAAATATTATAATATTATAGTTGTTGACCGGATCTGGCTCGATCGATCGTGATTCGTCTCGACCCTTAGCCGGAACCGAATCTTCTTTTACGTTTACACGCACAGTGACGCATGGCATCGCTGTCCTCGGTGATCTGTGCGTTGGATACGTAGTTCTGAGTTCGTTTTGTTCTCTGAGTGCAGTGAGCACCGTTCTCAACAATGACAAAGCGTCGCCACCGGACAGAGGCTTCAACAGTACATCCGACTAGCCACTAGCGTATCCGGTAAATCGTGCATTGTTTCTTCGGATGGATTGACAGTGTTCAAATGCGGTCGATGTTCAACACGTTTACAATACGCCATCATTATTAAAATTTTGCACTTTCTAGGTGACCGTACAAAGTGTCTTACAAGCCTTACTAATGCATAACATGGCAAATTATTATACGCAAATAAGACGTTACACCCGCATGCGTTGTCTCCGCGGTCTTACAAATGCACAAAATAGCAAATTATGGTTTGCGCGGGTCAACTATGCTCCCTCTGTATTTTTCAATAGAATTACCAAAATTCCACAACGCATGCGGAAGAACGGAAGAACTTCATCTGTTTCGTAGAGTTTTTATTATTTGGATAATATACAAAGTATAAACATTACAGTAAGTATTTCCTAGACAACGAAGAGAACATATTGTAGCCGGTCCATTTAATTTCAAAATATACCTACATAATACCTACCAACAAAATTAACCACTCAATATTTTTTTCGAATACTTATTTTAAAGATATTTGAGTAGAAAGATACAATATTCAATTGCCATTTGCACTAATTTCTGATCTTTATACATTATAACTAGGACCCGGGTTTAAATGCCCTAAATACTATAGAAAAAATGCCCAAAAAAAATGTATTTCAACCGCAATAATGTCCTTAAAAAATGACTTAACAATTGTTGTAACACTCACATAAGATACCATGAATAATATTACAATTTTAAACTAAAATATAGGTGTTAATATCACTGTTAATTATTCAGCGCAATAATTTTTCAGACTGATGTTTTCTCTACAAACAAAATTTAATTTTTTTGTTCATTTTATCTGAGATAATTTTTCCGACCCCAAAGTGTGCCACTGATGTAAATTTCCTATTGCCCCCCCCCCCCAACTTGCAACCGGCCCTGTATGCATATAATATTATTATAATCTGTAAATAATAGGCTAATCAGCAATAAGCTGTTTTATTTGTTGTGCAGTGGTTTTCAATATAATTTCATTTGGGATATTTTTCAGTATCTGCCATTGAATAACTCCCCCAACAGCAAAGCTATTATCTGTTATTTAGATTAAAAGTGAAATAGGTACACCGTCTTTTATATATAAATGTGGTTACAAAATGTGGTTACAATGACATAACATATTCCGATGATTTTTTCTTATATATTTCGCTTGCATATATACCCAACTATTATTATATTATCATTATCAGGGCTAGGATTTATATACCAACAGGATGTTTTTTTTGCGACTTCTGATTATTGATTTTGACAGCAATGTCCAAGAATCACCTCATGATGAGATAAATGGTTGTATTTTTATTTTGCATATTTTGGATGAAATGTATATATATTGTTGCATATATTGAATAAAATGAATATTATTGCGTATTTCGATTATAAGAATGTGAAAAATGCATGTTTTATAGAATATTTCTTAAAACTTGGTTTTATTGTCAAACATAAATTTTATTATTATGAATACAATCCTATGGTAAGCTTATAGGTATGCGATAAATATATATTAAATAGTTTGACATTAATTTTCGAAAATTTGAAAAAATATGTCGTCGTAGCACGTAGCACACGTAGTAAATGTGAATTATAAATTTTATTTCTAAATTTATTTATTTTTTCTTAATTATATTATACTAAGACAAACAGCCAATCACGGATTTACTTCAACAAATAAATATTTTTTTTTGTAACAATATTTTTGTGTTTATTTTATAAAAATTTTAATGCATATTTTTGCATAATTTGGTAAATAAAATGCATATTTTACCATTTTTTTATTGCATACAAAAACTAGCCCTGATCATTATTATATGCGTTGTTTACAAAAAATAATATACATTGATGTTATTTAAATGATTATATACTGATAGCTTACTGACACATACCACTCGAGACTTTTCGCAAATATTTACAAAACATAATATTATATAAGATACCTAACCAATTTGTACAAACAGCTGGTTTCGTATGTTACTTCGCCAGATATGTTGTTGAGTCATTGGTTTGAAATAAGAATCTTAATATCTTTTCGGCGGACCTAAGACGAAGCGGACTATAGTTAGTATAACAGCCACGGGCCGGCAACTTTGACCACCGCGGCGGAAACTGTTACTCTTGACATACAAGCGCATCAAAGCGTGTCAGTAGTTTATTGGCTCGCATACGACGACGTTTCAGACAGTCTATATACACACCGAATTATCGCCAGACGGCGACGGCACTGAGATATTCGCACTGGGGCGGTATAATCGTGCTACCAAGGTATATACGTACCACAACAGTGCACCGTGTAGCGTAATATTGCCCTGGTGTACCTCTGTTTAACGCGGTGTACCTATTGGGACGCTCGCAATGTGAACGTGGTAGTGCACCACGCAACGCATAACCTGGTTCGCCATAGTCATGCACCCTTGTATATACAAATAGTGTACACGGTTGCCTCGCACTTATAGTGGATAGCGATCAGATACCGGTCGGTAACCGAATTATCACCTAGCGGCGACGGTACTGATCGACTCGCACGTTGTGGCGGCCAAATTGTGCTACCGAGGAATACACCAAGCCTTCAGTGCACCGCGAAGTATATCTCGGTTACCTCTGTTTGACACGGTGTACCTATTGGTGCCCACATGGTTAACCTGGTGGTGCACCGCGTAACGTATGACCTGGTTCGGCATATAGTCTTGTACCCGGCTTACAATAATGGTGTACACGATTGCCTCGCACCCAGTTGACAGCGTTCGGATACCACTCAACGGAAAGCCTGTCAGATTCTTTTGTCGGACGGGTCAAAGACTCTGAACTACGGAGGTTGATGGTCGAAGCGGTCAGAATCCCAGTTTCCGTTTGGCCCGACGACACAGCTTAGGACTTCCTCTGAAATTTGATATCTTTAAATATTTATTTTACAGTAGAAATTACCTAATATACTGTATAATTAAAAAAAAAAATACAAGAAAAATGTTTTCAAATTTACATTAGTGGTGGTGATGAGGCTATCGAAATATACGTAAGAATGTATGTTATGTTTATTATATTATATTTAGTGTTTATTTTGTTAGAAATAAACATCTATTATTTTAAACACAAAAAAATGCTTTTCTGCTCTAACCCTCACATTTGTGTAGGTAAATAACTATCAACTAATTGCCTGATAAATATGTATTTTGAGATCTATTTAAAGACTAACCATCACATTTGTGTGGGTTATTCAGTATAGCCCCAAAGACCTGAGATAAGTAAAGTGTTTCTGACTTTGTGATATTTTGTACATACACTTTATTATTTATATAAAGCTTCAAAAAATTATTAAAAAAATTATTAGATTTTTATTCAGTTAGATATATTACCCACACATTTGTGTAGGTCAGGTTTGAAATACTCATATTACATGAAACACAAATATATTGTTTAATCTTTAATTAAAAAAAAAAAAACAAAATTATCATTCATAATACTTTTATACAAATTTTAAGTTAACTATTATACTTTAAAAACGAATTATTACTATAGGTATCTTCTTAATAATAATAATTTAAAAAAAAATGTTTTTATGTTTTATGAAAAATTGTAAAACAATTTTTTTTAGCAGTTAGACATAAATAAAGATCACATTTGGTGCATTTGATTCTTGATCTGCCTTTACATCTCTTAATCCTACAGCATTTTGGATTCGGTATGTTACATACTTCTGGCCAATGCTCGAATCCATCCTTCACTTCGGTTATTGGCGGGACTGGTGCCCTATAGTTTTGAGGTCTCTGTGTTGTCATCTGATTTTCCTCGGTGTCAGACGAATTTGATTACGTAGTAATTTGACGTCGTAATTACGAAATTTTTTAAGCCAGTGGGTCGTGGTTTGTTTTTAACATATTGTCTGCTTGGACATCGACCAGTAAACGGAATCATTTGCTCATCCACCGAGTAACAGTCAACTAAACGGGGAATATTTTTTCTACACGCATTACGAACTTGATCAATTATTGGTTGAACTTTCCAAAATCGGTTATTATTACCAGCCGGACGATTATTAATATCGACATAGTGCAAACAAGAGCGCAATTTTAAAAATCTGTCCCTCGTAATAGCTGGTGAAATAGGACCAAAACCCATGGCTCTACTATCCCAATACATTTTTAATCGAGGGTACTTAAACACACTCATCATAGCATGGACACCGTACACAATTTGTATTTCATTTGCAGTAGTTTTCAGTTCTTTTTCCGTTTTGCTCATTACATACATATTTGTATACAATGCTGCTTCCTCAAAATGTTTATCAGGAAGATATGTTTTGACATAATCAAATGGAGTTTTGATGTTAATCGGTAAATAAGGCCCAAAATTATTACCTGGTAACGGTTTTCCAATAAATGATTTTTGAGTCCAACCAGTATTCAGAATAGTCGCATTTGGTAATGGATTCTGGTCTACTTGTTGTTGTAAGGGCGATGATGGTGAAAGCGTTTGATTTTGGCCTGAAGTAGAGACAACAGGTACATTTTCGGTTACAATGTCTTCTTCGCCTGAATCTGAAAAATCAGATGCACCAATAATTTGAACTTTCTGTGGATGCCAAGTACGGTCAGCATCTGAGTCGTCACTTCCATAATCTAAATCCGACCAATTAATGTGGCCAAAATTTCAATAGCTTTCGCGTTCAACTTTGAGCGACGCATAATTGAATAATTATAACTCAAATAAAAACAGAAACTGTAGGCGAAATAACGTATAATAATCAAAATGTATGACACAAAATCCGAACGGTGTGGGTAAATTAAAAACGATATAACCGCACACAAATCGGGCGATAACTGATTAAAATATGCGACTGATCAAAGCATTATAACATTTTAAGAATATCATGTATAATACGTAGAATAATATAATAAACCCAGTGACTAATTATGGACTATAAATGTACCATATTGAATGCATATCCGAACAAAGAAAAAAAAACCCATGATATTATCAATATAAATTGTTGAAAATAATTTTAATCCAAACACAATAACACGCACAATCGAGTGGGCTAGGTCTAAACACTGATTAACTCATTCCGTAAATTAGGTACATTTTTCAACCAACCATCACGTTTGTGTGGGATAGGTCATAATAGTACTTCAAATAAAATATCCTTGGGTCATAAGTGGTACACGTAGTAACAGTAGTAACACACACAAAAGTGTGGGATAGGTCAATAGTATTAAAAAGCTTATAAATATCTTCGGGCTGAAAGGGATATTAGGTACCTACTATTTTGGATCTATATTGAACGGCACTGTGCTAGTTTGAGCATTTCCTATTTATCATATATGATTCAAAAACAATTTTTCTCAATAATTAGTTGTTTATTACCATAAACATGTGTGTGAGGCTATTGCGCACGGTCTTCGCGCAGGCTACCCAGGTTACGAACCAAGATTCAATTCTAGAATTATTGCGTGCGAAACAATCGGAATCGTTTCTAATATTCAATTTCAAAGCTTGAGAGCTCATAATAACGACCTAACTGATGCTGTGACACAGGAATGTACTTTTCTTATGCTCGGTGAAACGTGGATTAGAAATGACGAACATATTTCAATTCCAAATTTTGATTGTCGTGTTCAATTCAAACGTGAAGGTGAACGAGCTGGTGGTGTCACAATTTATCAGAAGAAAAATACTTCTCATATAACGACACCAAACATGGACATTGAATATCGCCAAACAACAGGTCTAACAGTGACTTCAAGACCGATTGGAGACTTATGTGCAGCCGAATGTATATTACCGAACGGGCAGAAAGTTCTTTCTGTCGTCGTCTATATATCGCCCAACCGACATATAAACGATATCGTAAAATACTTACACTTAGTTCTACTTCCATACACTCTGGGAGGAGCTGCAGAACTTGGAGAAGATTACGACAAAATGCCAATGATACTGGGAGGCGACTTTAACATAAACTTTTCATCAGATGAGGCACAACCGCTGATTTCGTTTTTAGAAAATATATTAAATTTAAAGATGAATACCGCTCGAAATATTCCGAGTACCAACTACAAAACTACACTAGACGGTGTATACTTGCGATTTTATAATGTTATAAAATCAGAAATTTATATATCTTATTTCAGCTACCATAAACCAATAATTACATGTATAAAAGATACTGAAGAAATATAAATTTTAAAGAGAACGCGATCTTGTATGATTATTGTTACCTTCTTATATAAATTCCCACTCAAACCATGACATTATATTCCCCAATCGAAGTCGTACTACAGCTAAGATGTTAACACATCATTCGTGAGTACAAAGGCACTCACATTTATTTTTTTTTTATGTGCTTAATCATCACAGTGAAATAGATCGAAAGGAAAAAATTATATTTAACACTTACCTACTCAAATTGTAAATAATTTAATCAAAGGAATAAAAACGTTTTACAATAATTTGTCATAAAATGTATATTTAGATTGATGAATTTGAGGACGATTTTTTGTAAAATGTTTGGACCAGACTTGTTTATACTTTTATTAATAATAGGTGCCTAAAAACTATAGCGTCTATAGGTAACGAAAAACAGAGGTAAACAGAAATATTTAGGCAACACCAGTTTTGAACTAAATTTTTTTTTGTTGTACCTAATTAAAAAAAAAATTTAACCTTAATACGAGTTAAAATCTTAATCAAATACTTAATGTACCTAACATTGTATAGACCTGATATAATGTTTAAAATATTTAAAATCTTTTAGAATCTGCCCAGGTACATAATAACTAGAGACCAGCTTTTTATGTTTTTACTTATCTTTACTTATAGTATGAAGCTCCAATTGGATAAGCTTTCTCAACGATTCATTTACCTATGAACTGATATATAAAGTTTTTTAACGCATAAAATAGAATATTTTTAGGTCAAAGAATATTTTGAGTAAAAAACATGTTTTAGGAATATATTACCATGTTGGGTTAAAATTTGAATATTTTATAAAAATCTAATAGATAATAAAAATTTTTTATTTTTATTATTTAAAACTTGTTATTATTATTATTTGTTGAGTTCATATGGCTGAATTATTTAAGTTATTTTTTTAGTTATTTTTCTGTTCAACTGTATGCGTGATTTTTTTATATTTTTAAAATTATTATTTTTTTGAATTCATAAGGCTCAATCATTTAAGTTTGAGTTTGAATACATAATATTATTCTGTTAATGAACTATGTGCAATTCTTTTTATTCTTTAATTTTAAATTTAGTATTATTTTTTTGTTGAATTTTTAAGTTTTTGTTACAACAGTTAAATATAGGTACACCAGTATGGCAGTATATCACCATATTCATTAAATATAAATATTTATTTTTATAAACTGTTACTTTTATTTGTTTTTCAGTGCTTGATACATTTTTATGTAAAAGAATATTTTTATGTATAAAAGATTATTTTGAGGAAATTATAGAGCATAGAAGCATATTATTTTCAAGATTTTAAGCACTTATAAATTCGGTCTCTAATAATAACTATATACCGGTACTTACTTGAAGATACTGTGATTATAGAAAAAATACAACATAATATACATAGGAGTTTACTATAAATAGGTATATAAATTTTTTTTTATGGATTTACCGAATTCGTTACCTATTTTTCATATATTTGTTTACGTTATTATGTTGTGTTTATAATGTAATATGAATTTTTTTTCCTTTTTTTTAATATATTTGTGGTTTTGTAGGTATATTATATTAGTACTTTTATTATTGACATTTTAAAACCGGATTCGACAAGAAGAAGAATATTAAAATGCACCGTTTCTCAAGTATAAGTAACGCCTAAGTATAGGTCTTAGGATTTGAATTTTTAAAGGAATTTTTAATTTTGTATAAATTGTAAACATAATAAACGATCCCGTGTGCCTTCGGCCGGTAAATTATTTAACCAATAGCCAGGTTTTAATGATTCTGGCTTATCGAATCCATCTAATTTTAAGTACGTTGAGTAATATTAATTCATGTAAAACAGAATTTAACTACAACCATACCTTTAGCATCATAGCTTCGACCTGCAAGCCACATCTTAATATCGGTGTTGACAGAATATCACTTCACCCGTGAAACTTGGCGCACTAAGTACTGTTTCAGCATCTATTTTAAGTATAGGAAAAAAATTAAACTAATTGAAAACATTACTTTACTTTAAACACTATAATATAAAAACCAAAGTTAAAAACTTATTGGATACAATTTTTAAAACAATTCACTGTCGAAATATTACAATATAAATCAACAAATTGTATTCGATTAAACTTTTACAAAATGTGTATCGTCGATTAAAATAAACAATATATTCACCGGTTTTCTATTATAATAATAATAATATTTATAGCCAGCATAGTATATAATTTGTTTATTTAGGTACTAGCCAACACAGTATAATAGCAATTGTACATATGAGGTAGGGTTTATACCAGTGCCGCAACAATAGGGTAAGCAAGGTATGCATTGCATTCCCTTGCTAGATTTTATGTTCAAATGAGGGGCGCATCAACAAGAAAAAAAAATTAAATAAGTTATTATTCGAAAAAAAATGGAAAATATACCTTCTATAATATATTGATATTATTTTAGATATGTTTTATTATTTTGATATTATTCGAAAAACAAAAAATCAAACAATTAAATAATTGACATTTTTAGATTCTAGCGGAGCGGCAAATGTATTGATTTTATAATGATTTGTGTTTTTTTTTCATTTTTTATTTTTTATTGATTTTAGATTCTGAGCGAAACGATGAATGTATTGATTTTACAATGATGTGTGTTTTTTTTTTATTTTTGTGTCTGTCATCACCTTTTAGGACAGTGCTTGGATTTTCTTCAACAGTAACTTTTCTGATAGGAAAGTGAATCTAGTTGGTACTTTGGGGGGGTCAAAAGTAAAAAGTAGTCCTAGTAGTTTTCAAAAGCTACGTGAAAAACAAAAGAAAAATTAAGGAAAAACGGGAATTTTTACGCAAAATCTGTTTTCGAGAAAATCGATTTTGGTTTTTGGTGTAACTTTAAAACAAATGGCCTACAAACTAGGGTACATGACATTTCACCGAATGTTTATATTAGCATTTTCTATACACCATAAAATTTTGACTCTTTTTGAGCTGCTTACGAACATTGTCATTTTCAATTTTTTTAGTTTTTTTTTCTATAAATATCAATAAAATTTTGTCTGTTGAGTAAAAAAGATTGAAAATTTAATAGAAGGCTCCTAGGTTATTGTTTCAAAGGCAGATGAAAAAAATTAAAAATCCTTAATCACATTTTTTATTTATAAGCATTTAAAGTTCAAATGTTGACAAAATACGGAAAACTCACGAAAATTAGCAAATTATTTTGAGTAGGTCCATTTCAATGGCCCCCCCCCCCCCACTTTCGAAATTTGAACTTCTGACCACGCCAAACGTTTGTGCATCGTTTGGGCAGAAATGTGCACCAAGTCCAATCGTTTGTGCACAAAAACTGAAAGCTCTATCCCTAAAACAAAATGGTGGGGGGCATTGAAACGGCAGCCCCCCCCACATTGAATATTTGGATTTTTGAATGTGCCAAACGTTTGTGCATCGTTTGTGCAGAAATGTGCACCAGGTCCCGACGTTTAGCACAAAAACTCCCAGCGCTATCCAAAAAACAAAGTGGGGGGGGGGGCATTGAAACGAGACACCCAATTTTTGGAAAATTGAAATTTTTAATGTGCCAAACGTTTGTGCATCGTTTGTGCAGAAATGTGCACCAGGTCCCGACGTTTTTGCACAAAAACTCCCAGCGCTAACCAAAAAAACAAAGTGAGGGGTATTAACACAAGGGTCCCCATATTTTGAAATTTTAAATATTTGTCATATTAATAAATGTTGTTTACGTACCTAATAGGTTTATTAGAATTTTACTATTGCCATGTAAACGTATGACAAATAAAATCTTCAAATATTTTTAATTTATCAAGAAAGCATTATCTTGTTCTAATGTTTTTGATTTCAAAATTGTATGAATAAATACAGTTTTTTCTTTATGCATTTCTTTATTTTATATTTTATATTATATTTTGCTGATGAAAATGTGTTTATGGACAGGTACCTCAACTCGACGTTGCTGTATGTCCGGTCCAATAATGTAAGTTATAAGTCATTGTGTATATTTTAATACAATAAAAGCATAGTAAAAAAATAATTAATAGACTATATTAATATAGTACCTACTTAATTAATTTAATATACCTAACCGTACCTATATACATATAAAAATATTATAATAATATATTATTTATGTTTGAATTCATTAGAACAGTGGCGTATCAGACGTCGCTCCCAAACCGGTCGACATCCATCTGCATAACTGTGAGTTGAAAACGTCTATATTTAAAAATTGTTATAATATAATATTTATCTAATAAATGAATTTTCTTTAGCATTCCGCAAGAATGAGCGGTATAGTTTGAAAACTTACCAAAGTTATCTGGTGGATGTCGATACGTTGGTGAGCAGCCGTCGCACATAGGTCTGATGTACCTATGGAAAGTTATTATTGGATCGGTCATAATATTACGTTGAGAAGTTATCTGTCCATAAACTTATTTTCAGATTTGTAGGCCAATTCCGTTGCCATTTTTTAATCATTCTTTGTTTTTATTAAGGTTGAGGTGTAACAGCATTTTAGGGGCTATTGTAATTCCCACTTCCAGGACTTTATCATACATACAGCCGACAGCCCGATGACCTACATTTTTGTGTATTCTGGTCTACCCTATGATGGCCGTGAAGTAACGATCACGTCACGGTTTATCAGATTGCCCAGTTTGAAAGAGTCTCCAACAATTTCATCGGATAGGTACGCCATAAACCGTGGCATAGCGCTGGGCCAGCATCATTTTGTCCGGATCAATATCTACAAAAATTACGTCCCAATTATTAAAAGCTAATAATATAGGTACTTAATATTTATTGTAATATAATATAATATTAAACTCATTATACCCAGTTATTACGATTAAGTAGAAATAATATTTTTCAAATAATATTACAGTGTCTTTGTCGAACAGTCAGCTGTACGAAGTTTCCGCTGTGCCACAAAACGGGTCGACGCCGGTCGCTGAACATGGGAAGTCCTCAAGTCCACCCAGCATCGTATTGATGAATCAACAATACATCTTACATCTTACATCTTACATCTTACATCTTACATCTATCATTGCAATCTTATAATTATTCACCTGAATGCATGTAATCCTGAATGTACAGTTAATTTATTACTACCCATCTACAAAGTCAACACTGTATTAATAAAAGTATTTATTGTTAAAATAAAATTGAGTTCTATATTATTTGTAGGTACTTAAAAATTATTTGGGTATAAAGGAAACTTATTTTAATCATACAAAATTAGATAAACTAAAAGACAAAAATAATAAGTAAATACGTCGTGTTAAAAATAGTTTTTAATTAATATAGGTAGGACAGGTACCTATTATGTAGGTAGGTACTTATCCAAAACTCGTTTATCAGGAATTAAATAAAAAGGGAGGTCAATTAAAAAAAGGTGGGTAAGTGGATGTCGCTCTGCTGTACAGTAGGTTACAAGTGGGTCACTGTAATGGATGGTGTTAAATTTGAATTCAATGATATAATATCATTGTATAAGAAAAACGATTCTGAGCGAAAACGGTCCGTCAGCATATGATATTACCAAGTATATTTGATGATATTATAGTGAATAAAGTAATTTATATATAACCTATTTACGTGGAACCTTGTTTTAAATTTTTAATCCTCAGCTACAAAAGTTGAACATTTTATAAATTTTTAACTACAAAATAATTATTAAATTATAAATTTGATAAATGTTGTCAAAATTTTAACTTTAAATGCTTATAAATAAAAATTTAGCCTATGTATTTTTAATATTTTTCAACTGCTATTGTACCAATATATCAGAAGCCTTGCATTAATTTTTCACGCTTTTTTACCCAACAAATAAAATTTTATTGATATTTAAAGAAAAAAAAACTAAAAAAATTTAAAACTCACAATGTCTGTAAACAGCTCAAAAAGAGTCAAAATATTTTCAACATTTTATGGTGTATAGAAAATGCTAATATAAACATTCAGTGAAATTTTCAAGTATCTACAGTCATACGTTTTTTAATTACAACAAAATAAGAAAATCGTTACATGAGAAATCGAGTAAATATCAAATGTTGTAAAAATATGAATTTCAAACGTTCATAAAAGTTTAATTTGACTTTCTTGTAGACATTTTTTTTTTTGATAAAGGTAGACAAACTTATGAGTAATCTTATATTACATTTTCAAATCTTAGATTTAAAAAGAAAATTTTTTATGAATTCTCAACTCAAAATAATTTGCTAATTTTCGTGATTTTTCAGTATTTTGTCAAAATTTGAACTTTAAATGCTTATAAATAAAAACTGTGACTAAGGATTTTTAATTTTTTTCATCTGCCTTTGAAACAATAACTTAAGAGCCTTCTATTAAATTTTCAAGCTTTTTTACTCAACAGATAAAATTTTATTGATATTTATAGAATTCAAAATAGTCAAAATATTTGGAAAATGTTATGGTGTATAGAAAATGCTAATATAAGCATTCAGTCAAAATTTAATGTACCTACGGTCATTTGTTTTAGAGTTGCACCTAAAACCAAAATCGATTTTCTCGAAAACGGACTTTGCGTAAAAAATTCCCGTTTTTCCTTTGTTTTTCACGTCGCTTTTGAAAACTACTGACCCCCCATAGTACCAACTAG
The DNA here is from genome assembly GCF_019925205.1 of Metopolophium dirhodum. NCBI lineage: Eukaryota > Metazoa > Arthropoda > Insecta > Hemiptera > Aphididae > Metopolophium > Metopolophium dirhodum. Next base: position 29,778,691 of record NC_083565.1, on the reverse strand, counting down.
ATTCACTATCAGAAAAGTTACTGTTAAAGAAAATTCAAGAACTTTTACTGTCCCAAAAGGTAATGACAGACACAAAAAAAAAAATAAAAAAAAACACACATCATTGTAAAATTAATACATTCATCGCTTCCCTCAGAATCTAAAAAAAAAAATTGGATGTGACTCTGCTGAACAGTAGGTTAGAAGTGGGTGACTGTTATGGATAGTGTTAAATTTGAATTCAATGATATAATATCATAGTATACGAAAAACGATTTTAAGTGGAGACGATTTGTCAGCCTAGGATAATGTATACTATATTTATATTGATATTATTAAATATTATTAATACCGTAGCCGGTTAAGTTGAATTATTATTATTTGTTTATTATCGTATTTGTATATGATAATATATTTTAGACGTTTCAATTACCCACGAATAATATTTTTAAAATAGGTATATAAATTACAAGTTACAACGAATTAAGATCGATATTGCAAAAAATAATTGCCGGAAATCATTAGTTTTTAACTGAAAACGACAGGGAAGTCTGAACTTGGCGGTCAATCTTATTTTTAAGTTATATGTTTTATAACTAATTGAAATTTTTGGTATTTTCATATGTACCCGGTATACCACACTGCGTTTGCTCGAACAATTAAAATCAAAAACATCCCTCGACTTGTTATGTAAAACCACCATGGGTGGGTGTCAGAATTATTTTTGCACAATCAATTTTAAAACGTTGATTTACCTAGATTAAAAAAAAATTAATTTGTAATACTTAAGCTCGGTAAACTTTAAGCGTTGTACGGGTGCGTAAAACACCGAAAATCGCGAACTTCGTAAGGCTATACCATAAAAACCAATGATTTGCAGGTAGTCGAGTTTTGGACAAGTACCTACATAGGTAACTTATAATAATTCATATTGTAAATTAATTAGGTACCAAAAAAATATAACTTCTCAAACACTTTGTCTATTTGCACTGGCGGGAGAATGTATTAGAATATCTATAAACTTGCGGACCAGTTTGTATAGTTAAATTTGGCATGCGAACTATAATTGAAATAGAAAACCAGAATAGGTGCATTGCAGATGACAAAGATTTCTGTAAAAGAACATACGATTTATAATTATACCGTATAGGTTTACTGAGTATAATAATATATAAGTTCTTTGGATTTATCATAGTAAATAATATATTTTATGATATCTATGGCAATCGTCAATTATTGTCGAAATTCGTCGGCGACGGTTAAGAATTCTAATAATTTCAGCAATACTATTGTATTATAAATATAATATATTGTATATTTTGATTTCAGTGAACAAAAAAATAATAGGCCACAAATATAAACGGACAGTTCGTTAAACCGGATAAGTTGTAACACAAAATTGCAAATTTCGTTTGATCAGGTTATTTTCATAAAATATTTCGATACTTTCAAGTTTCAGCTCATCGGAGTGAGATGATTAGATAAAGATGGATGAAGATATCTGTTTCTTCGGCGATGGCGGCACTCTAGCTGCGTTTCACCGGAAGAGTAGATGTTTACGAGTAAGTTTGTTTTCATATTATTACCTACTATTTTACATTTACTTTTTAGACTTAAATTAAATATTTATTGCCACGGACAATTTGTTAACTACGTGACGTAGAAGCATTTATAAGTTTAATCCCAATAGCGCAATGTATAAAATACGCGAGACCGTCTTCGTTTCACCACGCCAAGTTTAATATGCACCTTTTTGCATGTTATACTATACGCCGGGTTTGCGCGAAGTATTTAAAACAATATAATGTTATTAATCTTTATATTTTATATTTTTATATACGTAAATACATTATACACCTCATAACAATTTAATGCAAGGATTCTCATAAATTGATCTTACAGCAGCCTTAAAACACCAAAAATACATTTGTACATCATTTACACAATTTTAGTTCCCTATTATGGTGTAGGTATTAATAAAAACAATAAATTTATTGCTGTTCGAAAACACAATCTCGTATACCTATTATTATTTACTAAATACCTACAATTAAATTAAACTAAAAATAAACATATGATTACATACTGAGTGCCTATAATATAATATTATATATGAAAATTGAATCTTTATTACGAATATTTATCGTTTACACAGACCACAAGAAAAAATAATTAAAAATATTAAAAAAAAAAAAAACACACATCATTGTAAAAATATAGTTGGTATTATAGTATTTGATGAATTTACTGTAAACGTTTATGGCTTTATGTTAACTCTAAAATACAGTTATCACATTTTTATTTAATAATTCATAAAATACAATATGCTCTTATAAAAATATTCTTGTGCTTCTGATATCTATTCACCACCTTAATCAATAATTAAATTGATAAACGAAAATAATAATTTAAATAATACCTATATCATATTATTATAATTCAAATTCAAAATTATAAACTATTTTGGTTTATTGTCTTATCAAATTTCAATGAACAAATTGGTCCTTAACACAGAACTCTTTGATATAAAAAGTTGCATTATATTATATCCGTGGATTCATCATATTGACGTACCTAGTATGATATCTATCATTTATTTATTTAATCTATGGCAAATCTCAAAGTCGTTGCAGAAGACACAGTCGATTAAAATTTCAATAAGCAAAGAAGATATGAGCAAAAAACTTACTGCGTTTCGTATAATTTTATTTTTCATAAATCACAATATTCTAAGTTCTGGCTGTATTCTGGAGCGTTTCCTCATGGGCGTCGCAGTTCACACACGTCACGGATTCCGCCGAAGGAGTCGATAATTAAAGTAAGTTTGTTTTTATATTCTTTTGGGGCTTGAATTTACTTTTAAGACTTAAAACAAATATTTAATGTCACGAAAAATGTGCTATCTAAGTGTTGTAGCCGCATATTTTAATTCCGGACTAGAAATGTATAAAATACGCGAGATATAAACGCCGTCGTCGTTTTTCCAGTCCCTGTTTGTAGAATAATTATAATTAATAGGTGCATACCAATACACTATACAGGGTACTTAATATAAATATATAAATATTTTGGTTTAATTTATAGAAATATATGTTATGACTTATAACTGATAATAGTCATAAGATACAATTTTAATTAATAACTGGTAATTTTTTTCCCAAATACAACGTTATAAGTTATAGGTAACTATTAATTTAGTGTCACATACTTAACTTCTATTGTTCACCTAATATTTATATTCTATATCATAGGGATTAGGGATGTATAACCATGTACACATAAAAAAATATTCACGGAATGGTCAACTGCCTATCCTGACGTGTGCGCACTTATGAATAATATACCTACTCATATACTCGTATAGGTATATAAATATACCTATATAAATAGTGTAATACTACATACACGAATGTGTTACCTATTATGTCCCTAAAAGTTCAACATTTATTATTATATTTATTTATTTTTTAAATATAGGTAGGTACATTACAAGACTCTAATTGAAATCACATTTTTTTTTTTTTTGAACACAATGTTTTAAAAATTATTAGTTTATATATAATTTATTGGTATAGTACTAAATAAATTAATGAAATAAAACAAACACAACTACTATAATTATTAGTAATAATAATATATCCACGTATAAATTATTAAAATACAAAACGAACAAACGAAAAACGATTCCGAGCAAAGATATCGTTAACTAATAAATAATATTGAGATGAAAGTAATTTATTTTTTCGGTAGAAAATCGGTATAAATATGAATTATAAATATTTTTTCATTTTCATACCATGACGCGTGTGTGAAAAATTGTTTATATTAAGTGTTTAAAATGTTAGATTTCGGTTCGGCAGATTGTCCACCCCCTCACTCTTCCGCATCAATGCATCAGAAATTATTATTTATAATATTTAAATATAAACTGCATTTTCTGAATTTTCTAAAACATTGCTTTCCAAGCAAAGAATTCGTTTCATATATTATCAACGAATTGAAAAATGAAATCAGAACATTTATATGGGATAAAGTCAATTTTATAAAACTTATTAGAAAAAAATTAAATACAATTAAAAAAAGGTAATTTTTTTTCTTATATTTCTATTTTTTTACGTACCCATTATGTTCGATACTATAACTTCAGTCTTCAGTTATAGAAAACAACACTTGCCAATATGGAATTACTGTCGAATATTTTTATTTTAAAATATTAAATAGCATCTGATCGACTGATGTGCTATAATGAAACTCAAAATATAACGAATACACTACCTATACACTTATCTAAATTCTATTTTATATTCGTTTAAATTGGACTTTTAATTTTTCTGGCCATTTTATTAAGCTTTGTAACATAAGTGCATTTTTCTTATTTTTAATGCATTTAAATCCACGTCCTATTTATAACTTAACGTTATTTTGTATATACCAATCGATTAGTGTACACAATAAAAATATAATATTATTGATGGGTTAATAGGTTGATAACTATTACGTAGGTAGGTAGAGTTTTGTACGTTCAATGTATTGTTCTTAATTCATAAAGTAGCTAAATGAGTCACATGATTTTGTCAAGTGGTGGGGGGGGGGGAGGATATGGCTGATTTTTTAACATACACTATTTCAAGGGCTCTTAACCTAAGGGGCGCACCACTCTAAGAACGAGTGACACAATTTTGTAAAGGGGGGGGGACTGAAAATGTTTAAAAAAAAACACGAATTTATTTAGTTATTTTGTTATTTACGTAATACATATTAATTAATAGGTATTTCTTAATTTTTTTTCATTATTTTATTTGAAACATTATTTTTAAATATTGGGATCAATAAAACTATTTTTATATAATTACTATTTTATATCAATTAGAATTTGTTTATAAACCAAGTAATAAATAAATGGTTACCAAGTAAAAAAACCGTTATCTACATTATAAATTTGAATTCAATTTACTGCATTTGCATCTAGTAGAAACAAATAAATGTTATTTTGAAGATAATGTAAAAATATCCATCATCCATTGGTTAGGACCATATATATATTTTCTATGATTGGGACGGTTAGGTTATAATTATAAATAATCTATGGCAAATGACAATCGTCTGAGACGAACAGCGATTCCAATACGTACTCTCATATTTCGTTCCATTCTGGTTATGAGCTAGGTGCCTATTTTTATAAATGTCATTAATCTCAATACTTCCAGACTGAACTTTTGGATCGGAGATATGAAGACGCGCGCTGCATTTTGCTTGGCGGAGACGCACAGCTCTGACACTAGACAATATTATACACTCGAAGGGACCGCGTTTCGCCGGAAGAATAAATAATTACGTAAGTTTTGTCCTACTACCTACTCTGTTTACGCGGTAGACCTAATGTAAATATTTATTGTCAGACAAACTTATATACTCGCTAGACGTAGAGTAGTTTTTAAAATCCAGTTGTTATAGGTGTACAAAAATTAGGATATTATGAAAAATACCTTAAATTATAATACTTTGCCTACAACTGTTAATTTATTGTTAAAGTAGAATAATTTTTAAAATTGTAAATCAATGATTAGGTAATGCTTTTATAAGTAGGAAGGTAGGTTTTTTATACCTACCTAACAAAATAAGAAAATACATAATGATTAATGTTATTTAATATGATTTGTAAGTACATAGCAGATTATACCTATCACTTGGTGACGATTATTTTTGTTTTATACGTTCTTCGTAATTCAGTTCCGTCACGATAGTTTTAGTTTTCGTTAAATGTGAAACATACATTTTCTATGCATACGGGATACGGGCATTAAATATTTGGGTTTTAAGAGAACACCTCAAATGTACGTTTTATTTTGGGGGTTTTACGGGATATACCTATAGGAAATTTTCTTCAAATTTTCACATTTCACTATTTGATATTGTGATATTATTTGTACCTAGGTTAAGTTTCTGTTTTAGAATCGATCGATATGTTACCTAGGTATATCACATTCTTTAATTTAAATTCTGGTAGTCGAGTATTGGACAAGTGCCTACGTAAATTATAATTCGTATCGTAATTTAATTACTAAAGAAATATAATTTCCCCAACAGTGTCTAGGGCCACCGGCAGCAGAATGCATTATAGAATGTCTATAAACTTGTGGTCTAGTATATGGTTAAAATTGGCATGCGACCAACAACTGGGGGCTTGTTCTGGAAAATTTAAATGATCTAATAAGGTTCATCTCATTATTTGAATTAAATTAATTTTTAAGCGATTGTTGTGTTAATCAATTTTTTAATTTATTTCATTCAACACACTCGTCTCAGTTTTCTAGTACCTCTATATTTCTCACAAAATTCATATCGATCATCTCACAGCTTTCATATTCAAAACCAAAAAAATATGTATTTTTATCTTATTTCAATCTTTTTCATCGAACACCAGAATATATTACAGATCATAAAGGTACTAGTATTGTATACTAGATAAGTTTCAATTAGCGAGATGTAGAGAGAGATGGAGATGGAGCGAGATGTATTTTTATTGGTAGGTTGAATTTCTATTTTATAATAGATCAATAGCCAATAGATTACTTATAAATCACATTTTTTTATTTAAATCCCGGTAGTCGCGTTTTGGACAAGTACCTACATAGGTAACTTATAATAATTCATATTGTAATTTAATTAAGTAGGTACCAAAAAAATATAACTTCTCAAACACTGTGTCTAGAAGAACTGGTGGGATAATGCATTCGAATAATAAAATGTCTATAAACTTGCGGACCAGTTTCGCACAGTTAAATTTGGCATGCGAACTATAACTGAAATAGATAACCAGAATAGGTACATTGCTGATCACAAAGTACTTTCTGTAAAAGTACATACGATTTAATATTTATCAATAGACTGTATAGATACTTAGTATAATATAAAGTTCTATGGATTTATCATAGTAAATAATATATTTTATAATATCTAAGGCAATCGTCAATTGTCGACATTCTTCGGCGACGATAAACAATTTTAATAATTTCAGTGAACAAATAAGTAATAAGCCATCGATATAGACCGACAATTATAAGCCGTATACATTATAATGTAAGTTTTAACACAAACTCACACATTTTGTTATGATCAGATATTCAGGTTATTTTCATAATATATTTTGATACTTTCAAGTTTCAGTTCACGAGCGAGATGAAGATGGATAAAGATAGTTTCTTCGGCGACGGCGGCACTCTAGCTAGGTTTCACCGGAAGAGTCGATGCTTACGCGTAAGTTTGTTTTCATATTATTACTATTTTACATTTACTTTTTAGGCTTAAATTAAATATTTATTGTCACGGACAATCTGTTAACTGGGTTACGTAGAAGCATTTAAAAGTTTAATCCCAAAAGCGCAATGTATAAAATGTATAAAACCTAACCCGTGTGGCCGCTTGACATAAAATATGAATTATTCTTGTTTTTTTAAATAATTTTTTCGAAAAATATATGTACCATATATAGCTCATACAATCATGAATTTATAGTTAATAAAAAATGCGGATGTTTTACTTCATAGATATTTCTTTATTGAAATCGTGTAAATAATTTGATTAAACAATCAGGTACCTACTCATCACTAGTATCAATTTTATTATATTACGTGTAAAATCACCGACACAAGGTGCAGACTGAATTTAAAAAACTAAAAACATAAAACAATGTTGTAGTAGAAGCAGGAAACTGTAGTTTTTATAATCCATATAATGTAACTATTAAATTGAATCATTGAATTATTATTCAGAGATAACTTTGGGATAAATGCCAAACGTATAAATGTAAATGTAAATTAAAAATAATTAAAAAACATTTTGTGAAAGGAACAAGATTACTGCTAATATTTAAGTTTTAATTGTTATTAACAAATAAATACAAATAATAGATATTTTAATAGCTTTTTACTATTAACATATTCAGTGTAAATATAGTTTCTGATCGACTTACCTATAAATAAGTACCTTCTATAAAATAATTATTCATATCAAATAATCCTAACAATTTAATGCAAGGATTCTCATAAATTGATCTGACAGCAGCCTTAAAACACCAAAAATATATTTACACAGACCACAAGAAAAAATAATTGAAAATATTAAAAAAATAAAGAACACATCGTTATAAAATTAATACAGTCATCGATCCGCTCAGAATCTAAAATTATAGACTTGGAGTTATAGAAATCTAGTTGGTATTATGGTATTTGATGAATTTACTGTATACGTTTATGGCTTTATGTTAACTCTAAAATCCAGTAATCACATTTTTATTTAATAATTCATAAAATACAATATACTCTTATAAAAAAATTCTTGTGCTTCTGATATCTATTCACCACCTTAATCAATAATTAAATTGATAAACTAAAATAATAATTTAAGTAATACCTATATCATATTATTATAATTCAAATTCAAAATTATAAACTATTTTGGTTTTATTGTCATATCAAATTTCAATAAACAAATTGGTCCTCAACACGGAAGTCTTTGATATAAAAAGTTGCATTATATTATATCCGTGGATTCATCATACGTACCTAGTATAATATCTATATAATTTATTTATTTATCTATGGCAAATCTCAAAGTCGTTGCAGAAGACACAGTCGATTAAAAATTCTAAAATTTCAATAAGCAAAGAAAATATGAGCAAAAAACTTACTGCGTTTCGTATAATTTTATTTTTCATAAATTACAATATTCTAAGTTCTGTAATCTGGAGCGTTTCCTCATGGGCGTCGCAGTTCATACACGTCACGGATTCCGACGAAAGAGTCGATAATTAAAGTAAGTTTGTTTTTATATTCTTTTGGGGCTTAAATTTACTTTTAAGACTTAAAATAAATATTTAATGTCACGAAAAATGTGCTATCCAAGTGTTGTATGCGCATATTTTAGTTTCGAACCAGAAATGTATAAAATACACGAGATATAAACGTCGTCGTCGTTTTTCCAGTCCCTGTTCGTAGAATAATTATAATTAATAGGAGCTTACCTATATAAGGTACTTAATATATATATATGTTCTGGTTTAATTTATAGAAATAAATGTTATGACTTATAACTGATAATAGTCATAAGATACAATTTTAATTAATAAATGGTAATTTTTTTTTCCAAATACAACGTTATTATAAGTTATAGGTAACTATTAATTTAGTGTCACATACTTAACTTCTATTGTTCACCTAATATCTATATTCTATATCATAGGGATTAGGGACGTATAACCAAGTACACATAAAAGTAATATTCACGAAATGGTCAACTGCAGCCTATCCTGCCGTGTGCGCAGTGTGCGCACTAATGAATAATGTATCTACTCATATACTCGTATAGGTATATAAATATACCTATATATAAATAGTGTAATACTACATACACGAATGTGTTACCATTTATGTCCCTAAGAGTTCAACAGTTATTATTAAATTTATTTATTTTTTACATATAGGTAGGTTACATTACAAGACTCTAATTAAAATCACATTTATTTTAATTTTTTCGAACACAATGTTTCAAAAATTATTAATTAATATATAATTTATTGGTATACTATTAAATTAATTAATGAAATAGAACAAACACACCTACTATAATTATTAGTAATAATAATATATCCATGGATAAATTATTAAAATACAAAACGAACAAACGAAAAACGATTCTGAGCAAGGACATCGTTAACTAATAAATAATATTGAGATTAAAATAATTTATTTTACTATTAGGCATTAGTACCTACAATATAGTAGGTTAAAGTCATTTTTGCCCAAAATATTACATTTGAAAGTGTCATCGTGTATATAAATTATAATAATATACTCTAAAAGTTTCATAAATCCGCGAATACCTACTATTTTTAAATTATAACAAAATAACTATAATCGTTCTTCTTGGTTTTAATATGTAATTTCGTCCAAATTTTAACTTATAATATCGGTAAAAAGTAACTGTGTTTATAATAGATTTTTTGGTTACAATATGAACCGGGGGCGGACTGAGCCGGCGGGATACTAGGAACTTTCCGGTGGGCCGCTATTCAAAAATGATTTGTTAATGCTATATATTTATAATTATTATTAATATAGAAGATCGGCATAAATCGGTAGAAAATCTGTATAAATATGAATTATAAAGATTTTTTATTTTCATACCATGACGCGTGTGTGAAAAATTGTTTATATTAAGTGTTTAAGATGTTAGATTTCGGTACGGCTGATTGTCCACCGCCCTCACTCTTCAGCATCAATGCATCAGATATTATTATTTATAATTAGGCCACGAATTTAAATATAAACTGCATTTTCTGAATTTTCTATGACATTGCTTTCCAAGCAAAGAATTCGTTTCATATATTATCAACGAATTGAAAAATGAAATTAGAACATTTATATGGGTTGAAGTTAAATATTTTAAGGCATTTTTCTTGTTTTTAATGCATTTAAATCCACGTCCTATTTATAACTTAACGTTATATTGTATTTACCAATCGATTAGTGTACACAATAAAAAATATAATATTATTGATGGGTTAATAGGTTGATAACTATTATGTAGGTAGGTACAGTTTTGTATGTTCAATGTAACGTTCTTAATTCAAAAAGTAGCTAAATGAGTCAAATGATTTTGTCAAGGGGGGGGGGGGGGGGAGGAGGATATGGCTGATTTTTTAACATGTACAATTTCAAGTGTTCATAACCTCCTATGCTACTCTAAGGAGAAGTGACACAATTTCGTAAGAGAGGAGGCGTGAAAATGTTTAAAAAGAAACACGAATTTATTTAGTTATTTTGTTATTTAGGTAATACATATTAATTAATAGGTATTTCTTAAATTCTTTTTATTATTTTATTTGAAACATTATTTTTAAGTATTGGGATCAATAAAACTATTTTTATTTAATTACTATTTTATATCAATTAGAATTTGTTAATAAACCAAGTAATAAATAAATGGTTACCAAGTAAAAAAACCGTTATCTATATTGTAAATTTGAATTCAATTTACCGCATAGAAAAAAAATAAATGTTTTTTTGAAGATAATGTAAAAATATCCATCATCAATCGGTTAGGACCATATATATATTTTCTATGATTAGGACGGTGAGGTTATAATTATAAATAATCTATGGCAAATGACAATCGTCTGAGACGAACAGCGATTCCAATACGTACTCTCATATTTCGTTCCATTCTGGTTATGAGCTAGGTGCCTATTTTTATAAATGTCATTAATCTCAATACTTCCAGACTGAACTTTTGGATCGAAGATATGCATTTTCCTTGGCGGAGATGCACAGCTCTGACACTAGACAATATTATACACTCGAAGGGAACGCGTGTCGCCGGAAGAATAAATAATTACGTAAGTTTTGTCCTTCTACTCTGTTGACGCGGTAGACTTAATGTAAATATTTATTGTCAGACAAACTTATATACTCACTTGGCGTAGAGTAGTTTTTAAAATCCAGTTGTTATAGGTGTACAAAAATAAGGATATTATGAAAAATACCTTAAATAATAATACTTTGCCTACAACTGTTAATTTATTGTTATAGTAGAATAATTTTTAAAATTTGAAATCAATGATTAGGCAATGCTTTTATAAGTAGGAATAAGGTAGGTTTTTATACCTACCTAATAAAATAAGAAAATAGGTACATAATGATTAATGTTATTTAATATGATTTGTAAGTACATAGCAGATTATACCTACCACTTGGTGACGATTATTTTTGTCTTATACGTTCTTCGTAATTCCGTTCCGTCACGATAGTTTTAGTTTTCGTTAAATGTGAAACATACATTTTCTACGCATACGGGATACGGGTATTAAACATTTGGGTTTTAAGAGAACACCTCAAACGTACGTTTTATTTTGGGGGTTTTACGGGATATACCTATAGGAAATTTTCTTCAAATTTTCACATTTCACTATTTGATATTATGATATTATATTTGTACCTAGGTTAAGTTTCTGTTTTAGAATCGATCGATAGGTTACCTAGGTATATAACATTCTTTAATTTAAATTCTGGTAGTCGAGTATTGGACAAGTACCTAGTCCGAACAATCCAAACGCTGTCTTACTCGTAGTCGTGTTCTTGTTGATAACTGACTTGTGAATAATTGTAATTTTTGTTAGGTATAAAAATAAAACTAATAAATCCTTGAATACAACATTTAAAAATACAAACTCTGTGTAATAAAAATTAATATTAGGTATTTATTGGTAGGTTTATATAATATCCGTAGACTGTAACGCATAGGTCATTAGAATATTGTAGAACATTTTACTGCATAAGATGCGTGTTATTTCAGTAATGGTATTCGTCAGTGAAAATTTTCAAACTGGGAATAATATTATATCATAAGCAGATTTAAATGTGTGAACGTTTCAGTGCTTCGAAGACTAAGTTTCGTCACACATATGTATTTTCTTATTTCTCAGTAGGTTTTTTTTTTATTATTGTTAATTGATCAAAGGATGTATTGCCCGAAATTTTTCAATATTTGTATTGTAATTATACTGGTATAACACTATTTCGGCTATCAATAAAGTAGTGTTAAAAATTAGAAAATTGGGAGGTATGATATTTTTTTAAGTAATTCTTTCGAGTAGGGAATTTCGCTCAATGATATTTAAATATTTTCACCGATAATCAAGTACGATGACTTGTAGGTAACTAGAGACTGGGTGAATAGGAATTAGGTAGTGTGTAATATGGCGAAGATAAGGAAATGGGTCAACAGGATTTCAGAATGTTTGGTGTATGAAAGGGAAAGATGAAAAAGAAATGTAAGGTTAGGGTAGGTAAGTGGAGTGAGGGTAGCAGATATGAGAATAATAAGTTAGGTGTTAAGGTACAAAAGAGGATAGAATAAGAAATTAATTAATTAAGGGTAGTGTAGGTTAGTGTACATATTGTAGTGAAAACAAGAGAGAATAGGTTTAGGTGGTTCGGTCACTGTATGATAAGAGATAGTGAGAGTGGCTATAGAAGTTAGTTAATTTAGGTGGGAAATGAGGGGCGAGAAGACTGAAGAAGAGGTGGATAGACAGAATACCGATCATATGGAGGTGTGGAATGAGAGTGGCTGAACCTGTATATAGCTGTGAGAGACGGGGGAAGAAAAAGTGTAAAGGTAGAATAGTTATGTTAACAATGCCGAATACGTAGGAAAAGATCTTGAATTGCAAAGGCTATTACTACTAGCTTCAACTAACCATAGGTTTACCTAACTAACCTTCTTATGACTCATTAGGACACTTTGAATAAAAAGATCCTGAGTTGCAGGTTGCGGAACTTAAGTGTTTGATTATCGAGTTGATCCTCTGATTGTTGACACCATGGATAGTCCACGCCTATGTTAAATACATTTGAGGCCGCGTTCCCGGAGGGGAAGGCAATTGAGGCTCCTTTATATTGATAGTCGATACTCGATATGAGTACACTTTATTTGGTCTCAATTATTCCCCTCGAAGGACGAAGACCGCTGATAAGACCATTATGTCCTATCCATATCTTTATTATCTATGATGGAGCCATACCCAGCTCACTCGTGTAAACTTGTTGCTGGTTGGGATGTCAGTGCACTATTTGTTTTCCATCTTTGACCCACGCGTAGCATACCAAATGTACGATTAAGAAAACACTAAAATGATTGTACGTGGGTCGGAGAGAGAAATAAATGGTGCGCTAAAAATCTGACATCCTCTTAAGTGTTAAATATTTGCCTGCATGTATGCACTAAAAACAGGCAAATATATGCACTGAAATATTCAAAAATATTCAAAATAATAAAATATTAAAAAAAAATACTGAATGAAAACATTTTTATTAAATTTTTTTAAAAATAATAAATAATAATTCAAATTGGTTTAAAAAAAAAAATTCTTTATTTAAACACTTGGTTGGTAGGCAACGAATGAACCGAAAATATAAAAACATTTTAAGAAAATAAGCATAAATACGAAGAAATCATGAAAACAGCTCCATAATTTCTGTTAAAATATTAGGAAAATGTATTAAGTACCGTAAAAGTGCTAAATTTGAGTTATTACTTTAAATATTATATTCATAACAAATTATAATAGAAGGTTAGGTACTGTTATTCCACATACCTATTATAGTTTAATTTAACTACAACATTCTAGTAGAGTCTGATAAAATTTGGTTCCACGACTTTGATCATACAAACTTTAAATACTAAACTAGGGGTCTGAAATTTAGTTTATATAGATCTAAATAATCCAAAACATATAATATTGCTTCAAAATATAAAAATAAAGTGTCTTGTATTGTAGTAGGTAGGTAACTATCAAAAAAAAAACTAAAAAAAATCATACTTGAAATCTATGTATAATATACGTATATTGTAATAAACGTTCAAATGTTTACTATAGTACATTATAAAAAATTAACTTAAGTTAATACATTATAACAGGTGTTCAAATAAACATTTCATACCACAAATTTTGTTAATTTACACAGTCTCTTTTCAATTTTAAATTCTTCTTCAAATTATCTACAAAACATAAATGTTTAGTAAATTGGAAGACTTGATTAAGTATTTAATCATTTATCTAAAAGAGATGTGCCGGGTCGCCACATTACTATATCGAGGGGCCATGGTGCAAGTGTCGTCCATAAATATCATAACATTTAATATATTAGAAATACAAACTTAATATTTCACTAACAGTAAATATTATAAAAAAATATTACGAAATATACTATACTCGTATTATATTATGATTGTATTAGTTACAAACTCTTGAATTAAGAGTTATGTTTGAGGATTTAATTAATTTCCTAAAAGGAAATGCCTCAAGGTTGCCTCAGTAAGTTTAGGGACCGTAGTTAAAGTGCCTTCCACCAATAAAGTACCCGAAAAAAAACGATTAATTCAAATATAGAAGGTACTTATATCATATACTTTTATCAAAGTATGATTGTGTCAGTCACAGTCTTGTGTGAATTATATTGTTTTATGTTTTCCCAATCTAATAATACAAAATACTGAAAATTAATGAAATCACAAATATTAGTACAATAGAGAGACTGTGCATTGATTTACAAATTTGTCTTAAATTTACTTTTTGCATAGAGAATATGAAGGTGGGCTGGGCTCTTAATATCAGAGTATGGGGGACAGGTCTGGGATTTCATATTATCATTAATAGAGAATCGTTAATCGCTTTTATGTGCTTCAAATTGTTTACACGAGTGTGCTGGGTATGGCTCCATCATAGATAATATAGATATAAAATAATGGATAGGACATAATAGTATATGGTAATAGTCTTACCAGCGGTCTTCGAGGGGAACTAAGGTGTCAACAATCTAAGGATCAACTTGATAATCAATCACTTATAAGTTCGGCAACTTTCAACACAGGAACTTTTTATTCAAAGTGTCCTAATGTAATTAGTCATAAGAAGGCTAGTTTGGTAAACTTAAGGTTAGTTGAAGCTATGGTAATGATAGACGACTACAATCACTGGTCGTGAGCTTTGCGATGATCTTTTCCTACTAACTATAAAGGTATTCGATATTGTAAACATAACAATGAAAGAAAATATTTAAATATTATTAATTTGGTTATGTTAGGTTAGGTTAGGATAGGACAGTCAATTAGACGTTAACTAATTATTATAGTTTTTAACACGGTCTTAAAGACTGTCAGCTAGAGTTGTACCAGTAGAGTTATTAAAAACTTAAATACAGCCAACATTAAATAATGATTTTTTTAACACAACAAATTATAAAATGTATTTTAATATATAACAAAATATAATTTTTTTAGGATTTTATAAGGTTATCAATACTTATGAGCTTTTGTAAATAGAAAATGTATAAAATCAATAGTTTTAATTTAATATATAGTATTGTGTTTTATTATTCTACACTGTCAAAGAATTCTCAGGGTTTTCTTTCCACATTTTTTTACATTGTACTAAATCTAATTTTTTTCCGCACATATTTACAAAGACTAAAACAGATATCTGACTATGTTTTTATTTGCATTTAGACTTTATAGTTTGTTATTTAATATTGACTGTAGACCCAGCCAAACACAATATTATTTTAAATTAAACATTATTTTATGTCCTTCATAAATTACAATCACATAATAGAGTCCGTGCAGGACCTTTTTCTGATTTAATTTTTTTGCATCCTTTATAAATAAATTACATTCGTTTTTATACATTTTCTAAAACATATATAACG